>NC_137344.1:1550515-1557103 GCF_965287045.1 Carcharhinus amblyrhynchos | reverse complement strand
CACACACACACACAGATGAGAGAGAGACACACACACACACACACAGATGAGAGAGAGAGACACACACACACACACACACACAGAGGAGAGAGACACACACACACACACACACGATGGAGAGAGACACACACACACACACACAGATGGACCCCACACACAGATGGAGAGAGAGACACACACACACACACACAGATGGAGAGAGAGACACACACACACACACAGATGGAGAGAGAGACACACACACACAGATGAAGAGACACACCACACACACACACACAGATGGAGAGAGAGACACACACACACACACACAGATGGAGAGAGAGACACACACACACACACAGATGGAGAGAGAGACACACACACACACAGATGAGAGAGAGACACACACACACACACAGATGGAGAGAGAGACACACACACACACACACAGATGGAGAGAGAGACACACACACACACACACACACACAGATGGAGAGAGAGACACACACACACCACACAGATGGAGAGAGAGACACACACACACACACAGATGGAGAGAGAGACACACACACACACACAGATGGAGAGAGACACACACACACACACAGATGAGAGAGAGACACACACACACACACACAGATGGAGAGAGAGACACACACACACACACACAGATGGAGAGAGAGACACACACACACACACACACAGATGGAGAGAGACACACACACACACACAGATGGAGAGAGAGCACACACACACACAGATGGAGAGAGAGACACACACACACACACACACAGATGGAGAGAGAGACACACACACACACACACAGATGGAGAGAGACACACACACACACACACACAGATGGAGAGAGAGACACACACACACACACAGATGGAGAGAGAGACACACACACACACACACAGATGGAGAGAGAGACACACACACACACACAGATGGAGAGAGAGAGACACACACACACACACACAGATGGAGAGAGACACACACACACACACAGATGGAGAGAGACACACACACACACACACACACAGATGGAGAGAGACACACACACACACACACACACAGATGGAGAGAGAGACACACACACACACACACACAGATGGAGAGAGAACACACACACACACACACAGATGGAGAGAGAGACACCCACACACACACACAGATGGAGAGAGAGACACACACACACACACACAGATGGAGAGAGAGACACACAACACACACACACAGATGGAGAGAGAGACCACACACACACACACACAGATGGAGAGAGAGACACACACACACACACAGATGGAGAGAGACACACACACACACACAGATGGAGAGAGAGACACACACACACACACACAGATGGAGAGAGACACACACACACACACAGATGGAGAGAGAGACACACACACACACACACAGATGGAGAGAGAGACACACACACACACACAAGATGGAGAGAGAGACACACACACACACACACAGATGGAGAGAGAGACACACACACACACACAGATGGAGAGAGACACACACACACACACACAGATGGAGAGAGAGACACACACACACACACACAGATGGAGAGAGAGACACACACACACACACACAGATGGAGAGAGAGACACACACACACACACACAGATGGAGAGAGAGACACACACACACACACACACACAGATGGAGAGAGAGACACACACACACACACACAGATGGAGAGAGAACACACACACACACACAGATGGAGAGAGAGACACACACACACACACACAGATGGAGAGAGAGACACACACACACACAGATGGAGAGAGAGAGACCACACACACACACACACACAGATGGAGAGAGAGACACACACACACACACACAGATGGAGAGAGAGACACACACACACACACACACACACAGATGGAGAGAGAGACACACACACACACACACAGATGAGAGAGAGACACACACACACACACAGATGGAGAGAGAGAGACACACACACACACACACGATGAGAGAGAGACACACACACACACACACACAGATGGAGAGAGAGACACACACACACACAACACACAGATGGAGAGAGAGACACACACACACACACACACACACAGATGGAGAGAGAGACACACACACACACACACACACAAGATGGAGAGAGAGACACACACACACACAGATGGAGAGAGAGAACACACACACACACAGATGGAGAGAGAGAGACACACACACACACACACACACACAGATGGAGAGAGAGACACACACACACACACACAGATGGAGAGAGAGACACACACACACACACAGATGGAGAGAGAGACACACACACACACACACAGAAGAGAGAGAGAGACACACACACACACACAGATGGAGAGAGAGACACACACACACACACACAGATGGAGAGAGAGACACACACACACACACACAGATGGAGAGAGACACACACACACACACACAGATGGAGAGAGACACACACACACACACACACAGATGGAGAGAGAGACACACACACACACACAGATGGAGAGAGACACACACACACACACACACACACAGATGGAGAGAGAGACACACACACACACACACAGATGGAGAGAGAGACACACACACACACACACAGATGGAGAGAGACACACACACACACACACAGATGGAGAGAGACACACACACACACACACAGATGGAGAGAGACACACACACACACACACAGATGGAGAGAGACACACACACACACACAGATGGAGAGAGACACACACACACACACACAGATGGAGAGAGACACACACACACACACAGATGGAGAGAGAGACACACACACACACACACAGATGGAGAGAAAGCACACACACACACACACAGATGAGAGAGAGACACACACACACACACACACACACACACACAGATGGAGAGAGGACACACACACACACACAGATGGAGAGAGACACACACACACACACACACACACACACACACAGATGGAGAGAAAGACACACACACACACACAGATGGAGAGAGACACACACACACACACAGATGGAGAGAGACACACACACACACACAGATGGAGAGAGACACAACACACACACACACACACACACACAGATGGAGAGAAAGAACACACACACACACACAGATGGAGAGAGACACACACACACACACAGATGGAGAGAGACAACACACACACACACAGATGGAGAGAGACACACACACACACACAGATGGAGACACACACACACACAGATGGAGAGAGACACACACACACACAGATGGAGAGAGACACACACACACACACAACAGATGAGAGACACACACACACACACAGATGGAGAGAGACACACACACACACACAGATGGAGAGAGACACACACACACACAGATGGAGAGAGACACACACACACACACAGATGGAGAGAGAGACACACACACACACACACACACACATGGAGAGAGACACACACACACACACACACATGGAGAGAGACACACACACACACACAGATGGAGAGAGACACACACACACACAGATGGAGAGAGACACACACACACACACAGATGGAGAGAGAGACACACACACACACACACACACACACACACATGGAGAGAGACACACACACACACACACACACACACACATGGAGAGAGACACACACACACACACACAAACAGATGGAGAGAGAGACACACACACACACAGATGGAGAGAGAGACACACACACACACACACACACACACACACACACACAGATGGAGAGAGACACACACACACACACACACAGATGGAGAGAGACACACACACACACAGATGGAGAGAGAGACACACACACACACACACAGATGGAGAGAGAGACACACACACACACACACAGATGGAGAGAGACACACACACACACACACAGATGGAGAGAGACACACACACACACACACACACACAGATGGAGAGAGAGACACACACACACACACACAGATGGAGAGAGAGACACACACACACACACACACACAGATGGAGAGACACACACACACACACAGATGGAGAGAGACACACACACACAGATGGAGAGAGAGACACACACACACACACACAGATGGAGAGAGAGACACACACACACACACACAGATGGAGAGAGACACCCACACACACACACAGATGGAGAGAGAGACACACACACACACACACAGATGGAGAGAGACACACACACACACACACACACAGATGGAGAGAGACACACACACACACACAGATGGAGAGAGAGACACACACACACACACACAGATGGAGAGAGAGACACACACACACACACAGATGGAGAGAGCACACACACACACAGATGGAGAGAGAGACACACACACACAGATGGAGAGAGACACACACACACACACACACACAGATGGAGAGAGAGACACACACACACACACACACAGATGGAGAGAGAGACACACACACACACACAGATGGAGAGAGAGACACACACACACACACAGATGGAGAGAGACACACACACACAGATGGAGAGAGACACACACACACAGATGGAGAGAGACACACACACACACACACACACAGATGGAGAGAGACACACACACACACACACACAGATGGAGAGAGAGACACACACACACAGATGGAGAGAGACACACACACACAGATGGAGAGAGACACACACACACACACACACACAGATGGAGAGAGACACACACACACACACACACAGATGGAGAGAGAGACACACACACACACAGATGGAGAGAGAGACACACACACACACACACACACAGATGGAGAGAGAGACACACACACACACACACAGATGGAGAGAGAGACACACACACACACAGATGGAGAGAGAGACACACACACACACACACACACAGATGGAGAGAGACACACACACACACACACACAGATGGAGAGACACACACACACACACAGATGGAGAGACACACACACACACACACACACACACAGATGGAGAGAGACACACACACACACACACAGATGGAGAGAGAGACACACACACACACAGATGGAGAGAGAGACACACACACACACAGATGGAGAGAGAGACCACACACACACACACACACACAGATGGAGAGAGAGACACACACACACACACACAGATGGAGAGAGAGACACACACACACACACACACAGATGGAGAGAGAGACACACACACACACACACACACAGATGGAGAGAGACACACACACACACACACACAGATGGAGAGAGAGACACACACACACACACACAGATGGAGAGAGAGACACACACACACACACACACACAGATGGAGAGAGAGACACACACACACACACACACACACACACACACACACAGATGGAGAGAGAGACACACACACACACACAGATGGAGAGAGAGACACACACACACACACACACAGATGGAGAGAGAGACACACACACACACACAGATGGAGAGACACACACACACACACACACACAGATGGAGAGAGACACACACACACACACACACACAGATGGAGAGAGACACACACACACACACACAGATGGAGAGAGACACACACACACACACAGATGGAGAGACACACACACACAGATGGAGACACACACACACACACACAGATGGAGAGAGCACACACACACACACACACACAGATGGAGAGAGAGACACACACACACACACACAGATGGAGAGAGAGACACACACACACACACACAGATGGAGAGAGAGACACACACACACACACAGATGGAGAGAGAGAGACACACACACACACAGATGGAGAGAGAGACACACACACACACACACACACAGATGGAGAGAGAGACACACACACACACACACAGATGGAGAGAGACACACACACACACACACACACACAGATGGAGAGAGAGACACACACACACACACACAGATGGAGAGAGACACACACACACACACACAGATGGAGAGCGAGACACACACACACACAGATGGAGAGCGAGACACACACACACACACACACACACACACAGATGGAGAGAGAGACACACACACACACACAGATGGAGAGAGAGACACACACACACACACACACAGATGGAGAGAGACACACACACACACACACAGATGGAGAGCGAGACACACACACACACAGATGGAGAGCGAGACACACACACACACACACACACACACACACACACAGATGGAGAGAGAGACACACACACACACACACACAGATGGAGAGAGAGACACACACACACACACAGATGGAGAGAGAGACACACACACACACACACACAGATGGAGAGAGAGACACACACACACACACACAGATGGAGAGAGAGACACACACACACACAGATGGAGAGAGAGACACACACACACACAGATGGAGAGAGACACACACACACACAGATGGAGAGAGAGACACACACACACACAGATGGAGAGAGAGACACACACACACACAGATGGAGAGAGAGACACACACACACACAGATGGAGAGAGAGACACACACACAGATGGAGAGAGAGACACACACACACAGATGGAGAGAGAGACACACACACACAGATGGAGAGAGAGACACACACACACAGATGGAGAGAGAGACACACACACACAGATGGAGAGAGAGACA
>NC_137344.1:1338015-1540515 GCF_965287045.1 Carcharhinus amblyrhynchos | reverse complement strand
TCATAGCTCTATCCACTTGAGTGGCAACCTTCAGAGATCTGTGGATATGAACCCCAAGATCTCTCCGTTTCTCAGAATCCTGCCGTTGACCCTGTAATCCGTATTCAAGTTTGTCCTACCAAAATGAATCACCTTGCACTTATCAGGGTTAAACTCCATCTGCCACTTTTCGGCCCAGCTCTGCATCCTATCAATGTCTCTTTGCAGCCTGCAAGAGCCCTCCACCTCACCCACCACTCCAGCAATCTTGGTGTCATCAGTAAATTTACTGACCCACCCTTCAGCCCCCTCTTCCAAGTCATTGATTAAAAAAAAAATCACAAATAGCAGAGGACCCAGCACTGATCCCTGTGGTACACCGCTGGTAACTGGCCTCCAATCTGAAAATTTTCCCTCCACCATCACCTTCTGTCTTCTATGAGACAACCAGTTACTTATCCAATCAACCAAATCCCACACCTCCTTGCTTTCTTCATTAGCCTGCCATGAGGAACCTTATCAAACGCCTTACTAAATCCATGTATACGACATCAACTGCTCTACCTTCATCTACACACTTAGTTACCTCCTCAAAGAATTCAATCAAATTTGTAAGGCAGGACTTAACCCTCACGAAACCGTGCTGACTATTCTGCACTGAGCTGCATCTTTCCAAATGGTCATAAATCCTATCCCTCAGGACTTTTCCATAAACTTACCCACCACCAAAGTAAGACTAACTGGCCCATGGTTACTAGATTCATTCCTATTTCCTTTCTTGAAGAGAGAAACAACATTTGGCACTCTCCAGTCCTCTGGCACAATCCCTGTGAGAAGTCTGACAACACCAGGTTTAAGTCCAACCGATTTATTAAACCTGGTGTTGTCAGGCTTCTTACTGTGTTTACCCGAGTCCAACGCCAGCATCTCCACATCATGACAACAATCCCTGTGGACAGCGAGGACCCAAAGATCAAAGCTAAAGGCTCCGCAATCTCATCCCTTGCCTCCCAAAGTCTCCTAGGATATATCCCATGGATGTGTGGGGCCATGAGGTTACAGATTGTAGTTCAGTACAATTCTGTTGCTGTTGATGTCCACAGCACCTCATGGATGGCCAGTTTTAAGTTAGAAGATCTGTTTTAAATCTATTCCATTTAACACGGTGGTAGTGCAACACAACACAATGAAGAAGTGACTTTGACAATAACACAGTCCTTGTGGAGACAGAGGTCTATGCACAGAGAAAGGCCCTTCGGCCCATCATGTACACGCCAGTCAAAGACAAATCATTCAACTATTTCAAGTCCCATTTTCCAGCACTTGGTCCATAGCCTTGGCGTCACAAGTGCACATCTAAATACTTCATAAATGTTGAGGGTCTCCACCTCCACCAACCTTTCAGGCAGTGAGTTCCAGACTCCCAGCACCCTCTGGCTGAAAAGGTTTTTCTTCACGTTCCCCCTAAACCTCCTGTCCCTTATTTTAAATCTCTGCTCCCTGGTCATTGATCCCAGCACAAAGGAGAAAGGTTTCTTCCTGTCTTTCTACGCCCCTCAATCTTATTCCGCCTCCCCCCGCATCAGTCTCCTCTGTTCCAAAGAAAACAATCCGAGTCTATTCGATCTCCCTTCATAACTAAAATGCTCCAGCCCAGGCAACATCCTGGTAAATCACCTCTGCAGCCTTCCCAGTGTTATCACATCCTTCCTGGAATGTGGATGCCAGAACATCACAATATACACTAGCTGTGGCTTAACCAACATTTTATATAGTTGGTCATCCCTATCGCTACTGCCATGGACAGATGCATCTGCAGCAGGCAGGTTGGTGAGGATGAGATTAAGTATGGTTTTCCTCTTGTTAGTTCCCTCACCAGCTGTTGCAGTCCCAGTCTAGCTGTGATGTCCTTTAGGATTTGGCCAGCTGTGGTGGTTCTACTGAGCCACTCTTGGTGATGGACATTGAAGTCCTCACTCAGATTACATTCTGTGCCCTTGCCACCCTCACTGCTTCCTCCAAGTGGTGTGCAGAATGGAGGAGTACTGATTCATCAGCTGAGGAGTTTGGGGTGGGATGTAGTACTGCAGCAGGAGGTTATTTTGTCCATGTTTGACTTGATGCCTTGAAGCTTCATGGAGTTTGGAGGCAATGTTAAGTGTTCCCAGGACAATTCCCTCCTGAATGTACACCACTGTTCCGCCCCCTCTGACAGGACATATTCAGGGATGGTGGTGGTGGTGTCTGGGACATTAGCTTTTCAGTGTGATTATGACTTTGTCAGGCTGTTGCTTGATTAGTCTGGGAGATAGCTCTCCCAATTTTTGCACAGGCCCCCAGATGTTTGTAAGCAGATGTTACCACCCCAAGACCACAGCCAGTTTCCCACATCGTGGGTTAATACAATGCAAGAAATAAGATGAAACATAATATACAAGGTGCAACCTGTTTCTGCTGTTTCATCAGTTAGTGGCATGCAATGTGTGTGTGTGTGTGTGTGTGTGTGTGTGTTTTAATTCTCATTTCAATGACCGGGGATTAGATCTGGGCTAGGTAGATCTACACAGCTCCAGACAAATAGGAATTGGTACAAAGGAAGTGTAGGCAGGAGACTGTATCTCAGCTTTAGCACCAGTTCTCCACTGAGTGTACTTTGGAAAAATTCACATGCATTGGGACTGTGTTGTAGAAAGTCTGAATTCAAGATGCTGGACCAGCACATCCCTCAGATACAGTGGCTGGGCACAGAGTAGGCTGGGTGGGCAGTCAGGTGGTTCTCCAGCCTGGCTGGAGAAGGGACATTCCTTGGTAGTCACACATGCGCCAAGCTGACAATCAGTGTGTGAAATCACAGCCAACACAGTGTGTGATTGTACCATGCTAAAGCCTCACACCCTCACCAGCGTTACTTCACAGCTGGAAAACATTGGTCACATTCAGACTGCAATGAATAACTTGTGTTGGCAAAGACGGGAAAGTGTTTCACAAACATTGACAGCACCAAACCAAGCAAGATTATACCAGAAAGCAGCAGCAGACAACACGAGGGAACCCCAGTGTCAGACACATTACTCAATTCAGATTTTAGAACAGAGGATCACATTAGTGGGTCTTTGTCTCTATCTGTACTGATGTTAATCCAGCTCTCTCACACTGTCACTCAGTAACTCCTCTCCCCCCCTCCCCCAGCACCCTGTGTTACTGACTGTATCTGTACTGATCCATCATTTCCCAGAATTGGGATTTGTGTTTGCCAATTGGTAGTGCCTTGAAGAGAAGTCCTAACAATGAGGCTCCCTGTTCCAAAAAGAGTAAGCCATGTCATCATCCTTTGCACTGCATGTGTTGATGAGAAAGTGGAGAGGTGACTAGGGAGATACCTGTACGAGGAAGTAAACAAAAGCCAGGGGCACGATTAGCAGAGTGAACCATGGGGTACTGGCTGATACTATTATCATGGTGGAAATGGAGACGAAAAACGTCATGAGGAACATCTGGAATGTCAGCGGAATCACTTCATCAATTATATTAACATCCTTGCCGAAACGATTGATGAGGCGGCCAATGGGTGTGGTGTCAAAGAATGCCTGAGGTGTGTGTAACTTGTTGTCCAGGAGCTGTGCGTGGAGCTGTCGGGCAGCCCCTAGGCCTCCAAGTACCAAGGTGAAGGAGGAGGTCATAACTAGGATCCCTGTGATGGAAACATAATGCAGTTCCAGAGTGGAGGTTAGCACACAGACTACATGTCCCAGCGACCCAGCCCCAACTGGTACATACCCTCCAGCCAACATCCCCCCCCACCCCCAAATGCCCTCAGCCAACCCCCACCTACTCAACAGCCACCAACCCCCATTCCCACCCCCCCCACCCAGACACTGCCCAACCCCCACCCATGGCCAACCCCCTCCATCCAGACATCCCCCAGCCAACCCCCACTCAGCCAATACCCACCCCGCCATCCCCGGCCAACCCCGATACCCTGCAGCCAACCCCCACCCCACCCCATCTCCTCTACCCAGATACGCCCCAGCCAACACCCACCCCCACCCAATTCCCCCCCGACCCCCCACCAACCCCAGTCAATTCCCCCCAACCCAGACAACCCCCAGCCAACACCCAACCCCCACCTCCTGCCAACACCCCTCCACCCAGACACCCCTCTGCCAACCCCCACGCAAACTGCTGCTCTTCCGACCCAGCACCCCACCCCAACCAAACACCCCACACCGCCAAACCCCACTCCTCTCACCTTTCCCACCTAGCCAAATCTTCCTCCCCTCACCTCTCCACCAGCCCTACTAACCCCTCTTACCCAGCCAAACCCAACTCCGCCTCAGCCCCCATCCACTCAGACAACCCTCAGCCAACCCTCACCCCTCCAACACTCCCCACCCAACCAACCCCCGTTCTCTCAAACTACCACCCTGTCATCCCCCTCCCGCCCTCGGCCAAGCCCCGGCTAAGCCCCTCCCATCTGACCCCCCCACCCAGCCAAACCCCATTCTTCCTTACACCCTCCTTCCACCACCAACCCCCCACCTCCCCTGCTCCCACCTATCTCCAGTCCTCTCGGCCAATCCCCTCCCCTTCCCGCCCACCCTCCTCCTCCTTTTAATTACTGGATGATAACATTGCTTGGTTTATATATGGCAAACAGCTGATTGGTGCAGAGCATCCCAGCCCCACCCACTTGACTACTGGTTGCTGTTGTGCATCGTCCCCGCTCAGTTTCCAGGTGATGGATGGGACTTTACCTTGTGTGAAGCCCAGTGCGGCATACACTCCTACCCGCATGAATGTGTGCTGCTGTGTTCCATTGACGACAGGATCATTGGTCCAGGCGCTTAGCCAGAAGTTGGCACCAATCGCTGCGGCGTTCTGGCAGCAGTACAGGATACAAATCACAACAGAGATAAAGGGACCGACTGCCTTCAGATACTGCCAGAACACAACCAATTTAACCTGTCGGCAAAACACAAGCTCCGTCACCCACCATTCTTCGGGTCAACTGCTTTACTTCCTTAACTGTTCATCTCAACAATCCTCACAGCAGCTTGTAGTTCAATCCTTGATGTGGAGATGCTGGCGTTGGACTGGGCTAAACACATCAAGAAGTCTCACATCACCAAGTTAAAGTGCAACAGGTTTATTTGGTAGCAAAAGCCACTAGCTTTCGGAACACTGCTCCTTCATTGGGTGAGTGGGAGTTCGGCTCACAAACAGGGCATATAAAGATACAAACTCAATTTACAAAATAATGATTGGAATGCGAGCCTTTACAGGTAATCAAGTCTTAAACATACAGACAATGAGAGTGGAGAGAGCATTAAGCACAGGTTAAAGAGACAAATATCATCTCCAGACAGGACAGTTAGTGAGATTTTGCAAGCCCAGGCAAGTCATGGGGGTTACAGATAGTGTGACATGAACCCAAGATCCCTGTTGAGACCGTCCTCTTGTGTGCAGAACTTGGCTATCAGCCTCTGCTCAGCGACTCTGCGCTGTGTGTTGTGAAGGCCGCCTTGGAGAATGCTTACCTGAAGATCAGAGACCAAATGCCCATGACCACTGAAGTGTTCCCCAACAGGAAGAGAACAGTCTTGCCTGGTGATTGTCAAGCAGTGTTCATTCATCCGTTGTGCCTTGACATTGTGCATTCTGCCTCTGATCTTTGGATAAGCGTTCTCCAAGACGGCCTTCATGACACATGACAACTCAGAGTCACTGAGCAGAAACTGATAGCACACTTGAGGACGGCCTCAACCGGGATCTTGGGTTCATGTCACACTATCTGTAACCCCCACGGCTTGCCTGGGCTTGCAAAATCTCATTAACTGTCCTATCTGGAGACAATACATGTCTGTTTAACCTGTACTTAATGCTCTCTTCAGTCACATTGTCTGTACCTTTAAGACTCGATTACCTGTAAAGACTTGCATTCCAATCATTATTTTTTGAGTTTGTGTCTTTATATGCCCTGTTTGTGAACAGAACTCCCACTCACCTGACGAAGGGGCAGTGCTCCAAAAGCTTTTACTACCAAATAAACCTGTTGGACTTTAACCTGGTGTTGTGTGACTTCTTGTGTGCTCAATCCTTACCAGAGGTCTCTAACCCCCAAAGACATATACTAAAAGGAATTTTTTTTATTCATTTGTGGGACATGGCTGTTGCTGGCTGGCCAGCATTTATTGCCCATCCCTAGTTACCCTGGAGAAGGTGGTGGTGAGCAGTCTTCTTGAATCGCTGCAGCATGTGTGCTGTGGGTTGACCACAATACCATTCGGGAATTCCAGGATTTTGAGCCAACGACTTAAGGAACAGTGACATATTTCCAAATCAGGATGGTGAGTGGCTTGGAGGGGAGCTTGAAGGTGTTCCAATGTATCTGCTGCCCTTGTCCTTCTAGATAGCAGTGGTTGTGGGTTTGGAAGATGCTGCTTAAGGAGCCTTGATGAATTGCTGCAGTGTATCTTGTAGACAGTACACTGCTGCTACTGAACGTTGGTGGTGGAGAGTGTGGATATTTGTGGATGTGGTGCCAATCAAGCAGGACTGCTTCCTGCTGGATGGTGTTGAGCCCCTGGGTTTTGTTGGAGCTGCACCCATCCAGGCAAGTGGGGAGTATTCCATCGCACTCCTGAGTTGTGGCTTTTGGATGGTGGACAGACTTTGGTGACTCAAGAGGAGAGTTACTCACTGCAGTATTCCTAGTCTCTGGTCAGCTCTTGTAGCCACTGTGTTTCTGTGGTGAGTCCAGTTGAGTTTCTAGTCAACGGTAATCCTAAAGATGTTGACAGTGGGCGATTCAGTGATGATAACATTATTGAATGTAGAAGTGTGGTGGTTAGATGGTCCTTTATTGGTAATGGTCACTGCCTGGCATTTATGTGGCTTGAAGAGATAAGTAGGGTGGAAGGAGTCTCTGTTTGGAGCATAAGCATGATGTGGATATGCCGGCATTTTACTGTGTTTATCCCAGTCCAAAGTCTGACAACACCAGGTTTTAGTCCAACCGATTTATTTGATAGTAAATTCACTAGCTTTCGGGTTAGCTCCTTCGTCAGGTGAATGGAGAGTTCTGGCCTCAGACAGAGCATATAAAGCACAGACAGTTTAGAGATTACTGATTAGAATGCAAATCCTTACACCTAACCTGCTGTTCAAGTCCTGAAGTGGCTGACAACATGTGTGGTAAGGTGTAAAGATTCGCATTCTAATCAGTAATCTCTAAACTGTCTGTGCTTTATATGCTCTGTCTGAGGCCAGAACTCTCCATTCACCTGACAAAGGGGCTAACCCCGAAAGCTAGTGAATTTACTATCAAATAAATCGGTTGGACTAAAACCTGGTGTTGTCAGACTTTTTACTGGAGCATAGAACATTACAGCGCAGAACAGGCCCTTCGGCCCACGATGTTGCGCCGACCAGTTTTTAAAAAAAAACAATGACCCACTAATCTAAACCAATCCCTTTTCGTCCATAAACCTATCCACAGATCTCTTAAACGCCCCCAAACTAGGCGCATTTACAACCGCAGCAGGCAGGGCATTCCAATCCCTCACCACCCTCTGGGTAAAGAACCTACCCCTGACATCCGTCCTATAACTACCCCCCACTTAATTTAAAGCCATGCCCCCTCGTGCTAGCTTTCTCGAGGAAAAAGGCTATCACTATCCACCCTATCTAAACCTCTAATCATCTTATATGTTTCAATAAGATCCCCTCTTAGCCTCCTTCTTTCCAGCGAAAACAACCCCAAATCCCTCAGTCTCTCCTCATAGGACCTCCCCTCCATACCAGGTAACATCCTGGTAAACCTCCTCTGCACCCTCTCCAAAGCCTCCACGTCCTTCCTGTAATGTGGGGACCAGAACTGCACACAGTACTCCAAGTGTGGCCGCACCAGAGTTGTGTACAGTTGCAACATGACGCTGCGACTCCTAAATTCAATCCCCCTACCAATAAACGCCAAGACACCGTATGCCTTAACAACCTTATCTACTTGATTCCCAACTTTCAGGGATCTATGTACACATACACCTAGATCCCTCTGCTCCTCCACACTATTCAAAGTCCTCCCGTTAGCCCTATACTCAACACATCTGTTACTCCTACCGAAATGAATTACCTCATACTTCTCTGCATTAAACTCCATCCGCCACCTCGCGGCCCAGCTCTGCAACCTGTCTAAGTCACCCTGCAAACTATGACACCCTTCCTCACAATCTACCACACCTCCGACTTTGGTGTCATCAGCAAACTTACTAATCCACCCAACTATACCCTCATCCAGATCATTAATAAAAATTACAAACAGCAGTGGCCCCAAAACAGATCCCTGAGGCACACCACTCGTAACCGAACTCCATGACGAATATTCACCATCAACCACCACCCTCTGTCTCCTATCTGCTAGCCAATTCCTGATCCAAGTACCTAGATTACCCCCAATCCCATACATCTGCATTTTCTGCAGAAGCCTACCATGGTGAACCTTATCAAACGCCTTACTAAAATCCATATATACCACGTCAACTGCCTTACCCCTATCCACCTCTTTGGTCACTTTCTCAAAGCACCAGCATTGACCAGTCAGGCCAAATGGCCTGTTTTGTGCTACAGATTCAATGTCCTTTTGCTGCAGTGTCACCCAGCAATAACTCCCTTATGCTGACATACATTCCTCTGTTATCCTTCCACTTGAGCTATATCCACTGCTCCTCATTTTAAATACCAGGTACAGTAATATCATTGCTCAGTTATGCACAAATGGTCAGGGAAAAAGAGTATAGAGTCATAGAGATTTACAGCATGGAAACAGGCCCTTCGGCCCAACTTGTCTATGCTGCCCCTTTTTTAAAAACCCCTAAGCTAATCCAATTGACCCATACCTCTCTACATCCATTGTACCTATGTAACTGTCTAAATGCTTTTTAAAAGACAAAATTGTACCCGCCTCAACCACCACCTCTGGCAGCTTGTTCCAGTCACTCACCACCCACTGTGTGAAAAAATTACCCATCTGGACCCTTTTGTATCTCTCCCCTTAAACCTATGCCCTCTGGTTTTAGACTCCCCTACCTTTGGGAAAAGATATTGACTATCTAGTGATCTGTGCCCCTATTATTTTATAGACCTCTATAAGATCACCCCTCAGCTTCCTACGTTCCAGAGGAAAAAGGTCCCAGTCTATCCAGCCTCTTCTTATAACTCAAACCATCAAGTCCAAGTAGCATCCTAGTAAGTCTTTTCTGCACTCTTTCTAGTTTAATAATATCCTTTCTACAATAGGGTGACCTGAACTGTACACAGTATTCCAAGTGTGGCCTTACCAATGTCTTGTTGAAGTTGTACAAGACATCCCAACTCCTGTATTCAATGTTCTGATCAATGAAACCAAGCATGCTGAATGCCTTCTTCACCACTCTGTCCGCCTGTGACTCCACTTTCAAGGAGCTACGAACCTGTACCCCTAGATCTCTTTGTTCTGTAACTCTCCCCAACACCCTATCATTAATTAGTCCTGCCCTGGTTAATCTACCAAAATGTATCATATCGCATTTGTCTAAATTAAACTCCATCTGCCATTCGTCAGCCCACTGGCCCAATTGATCAAGATTCTGTTGCAATTGGAGATAACTTTCTTCACTGTCCACTATGCCACCAATCTTGGTGTCATCTGCAAACTTACTAACCATGCCTCCTACATTCTCATCAAATCATTAATATAAATGACAAATAACAGTGGGCCCAGCACTGATCCCTGAGGCACACTGCTGGTTACAGGTCTCCACTTTGAAAAACAACTCTCTATAACCACCCTCTGGCTTTTGTCAAGAAACCAATTTTGTATCCATTTAGACCCCTCACTCTGGATCCCATGAGATTTAACCTTATGCAACAATCCACCATGCGGTATGAAGGGTGTAGGAGTAGAGTTAAGAGAGAAATCAGGACGGCAAAAAGGGGACACGAGATTGCTTTGGCAGATAAGGCAATGGAGAATCCAAAGAGATTCTATAAATACATAAAGGCTAAAAGAGTAAATAAGAAGGGAGTAAGGCTTCTTAAGGATCAACAAGGTCATCTGTGTGTGGATCCACAAGAGAGGGGTGAGATCCTAAATGAATATTTCTCATCAGTATTTACTGTTGAGAAAAGCATGGATGTTAGAGAACTTGGGGAATAAATAGTGATGTCTTGAGGAGTGAACATATTACAGAGAGAGATGCTGGAAATCTTAAAGCACATCAAGGTAGATAAATCCCCGAGACCTGATGAAGTGTATCCCAGGACACTGTGGGAGGCTAGGGAGGAAATTGCAGGTCCCCTAGCATCGACAGCTACAGGTGAGATGCCTGAAGATTGGAGGGTGGCAAATGTTATGCCTGGGAACCACTGGCTGGTGAGCCTCACATCTGTAGTGGGTAAGTTGTTAGAAGGTATTATGGGATACAGAATCTACAGGCATTTAAGGACACAAGGACTGATTAGGGACAGTCAGCATGGATTTGTGAGTGGAAAATCATGTCTCACAAGTTTAATTGAGTTTTTTGAAGAGGTAACCAAGAAGGTAGATGAGGGCAGTGCGGTTAACATTGTCTATATAGACTTTAGCAAGGCCTTTGACAAGGTACCACATGGTAGGTTGTTGCGCAAGGTTAAATCTCACAGGATCCAGGACAAGGTAGCCAGATGGATATAAAATTGGCTTGCTGACAGCAGGTGATTGTATAGGGTTGTTTTCTCAAACTGGATCCTGTAACCAGCAGTGTGCCTCAGGGATCGGTGCTGAGTCCACTGTTATTTGGCATTTATATTAATGATTTGGATGAAAATTTAGGAGGCATGGTTGTTAGTTTGCAGATGACACCAAGATTGGTGGCACAGTGGACAGTGAAGAAAGTTATCTCCAATTGCAACAGGATCTTGATCAATTGGGCCAGTGGGCTGACGAATGGCAGATGGAGTTTAATTTAGACAAATGCGATGTGATACTGAACCAGGGCAGGACTTACTCAGTTAATGGTAGGGCATTGGGGAGAGTTACAGAACAAAGGAATGTAGGGGTACATGTTCATAGCTCCTTGAAAGTGGAGTCACAGGTGGACAGAGTGGTGAAGAAGGCAGTTGGCATGTTTAGTTTCATTGGTCAGAACATTGAACAGGAGTTGGAATTCTTGTTGAAGTTGTACAAGACATTGGTAAGGCCACATAGACGATCTGGAGGAGGGGGCTGAGTGTAGGGTAACAAAATTTGCTGATGATATGAAGATTATGGAAAAGCGAATTGCGTGGAAAGTCTGCAGAGAGATCTGGATAGGCTGACTGAGTGGGCGAGGACCTGGCAGATGGAGTATAACGTTAGCAAATGTGAGGTTATCCACTTTGGTAGAAATAATAATAGGAGGGATTATTATTTAAGGGTGAAAAGCTGCAGCATGCTACGGTGCAGAGGGACCTGGGGGTCCTTGTGCACGAATCGCAAAAACCCAATCTGGAGGTGCAGCAGGTGATCAAGAAGGCAAATGGAATGCTGGCCTTTATAGCAAGGGGGATTGAATATTAAAGCAAGAAGGTCTTGCTGCAACTGTACAGGGGACTGGTGAGGCCGCAGCTGGAGTACTGTGTGCAGTTGGGTCACTGCATTTGCGAAAGGATATATTGGCCTTGGAGGGAGTGCAGAGAAGGTTCACCAGGCTGATACTGGAGATGAGGGGGTTGGACTATGAGGAGAGATTGAATAGACTGGGTCTGTACTCGTTAGAGTTTAGAAGGCTGAGACATATATAGAGACATACAAGATAATGAAGGAGCTAGATAGGGTAGAGGTAGAGAGATTCTTCCCGCTTAGAAAGGATAGCAGAACTAGAGGGCACAGCCTCAAAATAAGCGGGGGAGGGGGGGTTGCAATTTAGATCGGAGTTGAGGAGGAACTTCTTCACTCAAAGGGTGGTGAGTCTCTGGAATTCTCTGCTCATTGAAGTGGTGGAGGCTGCCTCGCTAAATATATTTAAGTCACAGGTAGATAGATTTCTGATAGACAGGGGAATTAAGGGTTATGGGGAGAAAGCGGGAAAGTGGAACTGATCCACTTCAGATCAGCCATGATCTTATTGAATGGCGGGGCAGGCTCGAAGGGCTAGATGGCCTACTCCTGCTCCTATTTCTTATGTTCTTATGTTCACACTTGGAATACCGCATACAGTTCTGGTCATCCTATTATGGACAGGATATTATTAAACTAGAAAGACTGCAGAAAAGATTTACTAGGATGCTACCAGGATTTGATAGTTTGAGTTATAAAGAGAGGTTTGATAGACTGAGACTATTTTCTCTGGAGCGTAGGAGGCTTAGGGGTGATCTTATAGAGGTCTATAAAATAATGAGGGCATAGTTCAGCTAGATAGTCAATATCTTTTCCCAAAGGTAAGGAAGTCTAAAACTAGAGGGCATAGGTTTAAGGTGAGAGGGGAGAGATACAACAGGATCCAGAGGGGCAATTTTTTCACAGAGGTTGGTGAGTGTCTGGAACGAGCTGCCAAAGGTAGTAGTAGAGGCAGATACAATTTTGTCATTTATAAAGCGTTTAGGCAGTTACATGGGGAAGATGGGTATAGAGGGATATAGGGAAAACACGGAAAATTGGGACTAGCTTAGGGGTTAAAAAAAGGGTGGCATGGACAAGTTGGGCCAAAGGGCCTGTTTCTATGCTGTAAACCTCTCTGACTTTAACAAGATTTCAAATTCCACTGCTAGACTTTTGGCATTTGAAATCTGTTGTTAAAAATCTAAAAGTAATAAAATATTACTTTCAGTAAAACTTTATGATGCTAAAACTCCATCTGATTCATTAATATCCTTTAGGGAAGGAAACCTTACCCAATCTTGTCTCTTTGGGACCCACAGCAACGTGCCTTACTCTTAACTACCCTCAAAATGAAACAGCAAGCCACTCAGTTGCTCCTCGAGGACAATAAGGGGTGAGCAATAAATGCTGGCCATGCCAGTGAAGCCCAGATCCTGAGATGAATATATAGAGCCTCACCAAGTCATATAGGCAGGCTATTACCCACAGTCAAAGAGATAGCTCCTGAGGGAAGTGCTGTACATCTACTACTGACACCTCAGCCCCATGGTGACGAGTGTGGGGATGAACACAACCTCCCAGAGTGATGGAGTCAGCACTGTCTGTGCTGTGTGAGCTTACCCTCCCGGTTTCCGCTGTCTCAGCCTGGATCAAGTCCTTTGATTGGTTCTTTGGCTGTGGAGAATTGTCCACCACTTTCTTCTTCTCACTCAGACGCCTCCTGGTGGATTTCCATGTGGATGCCTCACCATCGGAAGAGATCACACTGATTTGTCTGATATCAGAGGAAGGATAAATACAATTAGATAGCTGTTGCCCTGGGTTTATCAGTGAGGGATCATGGCAACCCTAGTTTTTAATTCCTCCTCGTGATTTAACCTTTGAACTGCTAGGTATCACTCTGGTAAATCTAACTAAGGGCAATCTATCCTTCCTAAGGTGTGGTTCCCAGAACTGATCACAGTAACTCCAGGTGTGATCTAACCAGGTCTTTGTATAGGTGAAGTGTGGCTTTGACCTCCTTGTATTCCGGTCTCTAAATAGAAACACCAGAATTCCATTCTCCTTTTGGATTATGTTCTGTTCCTGCTCATGACTTTTTGATGATCGATTTCTCTGATTCTCGAAACTCTTTGAATCTTCACTGTTTCTAATCTCTCACCATTTTGAAATATCCCCTTCTAGACTTTTCAGGTTCAAAGTGGCCAAACCTCACATTTCTCTCCTTTGAACTTCATTGGTCACAGTTTTCTCATTCGCTTAATCCATCAGTATTTCTTTTAAACTTCCATCTATACAGCTTGCAATGTCACCCTTGTGTCAGCAGCAAGATTGGAAATGTAATTTTTTATCCTGTCATTGAGCCATTAATAAACATGACGAATAGTTGAGGCTCCCTCACAGATGCTTGCGAGTCGCCACATTGTGCCATGTAGAGAACCTGCCTATTATCTCTACTCTGTCCTGTCATACAGCCAGCTTCCTAACCAGCTCCCTAACCAGGTTCCTAACCAGCTCAGTCATCTCCTTCAATCCCATCAACCTCAATTTTAACTAATTGTCTCTATCAGGAACTTTATCAAATGCCATTTCAAACCCGAAATAAATAACATCCAGAGATATTCCCCTGTCCACTACTTCAGTCACCTCCTCAAAAAATTCAATCAGGTTTGTCAGGCGTGATCTGCCCTTTACAAATTCACACTCGCTCCGATCAGCTCAGAAATCCAAACTATCTTATCCTCTAATTCTAGACTCCAGTAATTTCCCAACGACTGGTCTACAATTCCCTTGGCTCCCTCTCTCATCCATCTGAAAAGGGAAGTGGTATGCACAATTTGGCTGTAAATTGCTTTGGAGTTGTTGGTGGCAGCTGTGAAAAGCGCTATCAAAATACAAGTTTTTCTTTCTTTTAACTTGATTTCAGTTGCTCACAGAAAGGCAATAGGTATTGGGGAACATTTGCTTGCTTTGGCAGAGTTTTGTCTCTCACACCAGCCTATGCTGGCCAGTGAAAAGGAGTTAAACCCTGGCTGGCAGCTGCCGTATCTGCAGCTGGCAGCTGAGTGAGTGGGCAAGGACCTGGCAGATGGAGTATAATGTTAGCAAATGTGAAGTTATCCACTTTGGTAGAAATAATAGTAGGAGAGATTATTATTTAAAAGGTGAAAAGCTGCAGCATGCTATGGTGCAGAGGGACCTGGGGGTCCTTGTGCATGAGTCGCAAAAACCCAGTCTGCAGGTGCAGCAGGTGATCAAGAAGGTGAATGGAATGTTGGCCTTTATAGTGAGGGGGATTGAATATAAAAGCAGGGAGGACTTGCTGCAACTGTACAGGGCACTGGTGAGGCCGCAGCTGGAGTACTGTGTGCAGTTTTGGTCGCCGCACTTGCAGAAGGATACATTGGCCTTGGAGGGAGTGCAGAGGAGGTTTACCAGGCTGATACCGGAGATGAGGGGGTTAGACTATGAAGAGAGACTAAAATAGACTGGGTCTGTACTCATTGGAGTTTAAAACGATGAGGGGGGGATCTTGTAGAGACATAAGATAATGAAGGGGATGGATAGGGTAGAGGTAGAGAGATTCTTCCCACTTAGAAAGGATAGTAGGACTAGAGGGCACAGCCTCAAAATAAGGTGGGGGGAGGGGGGGCGGAGTTTAGATCAGAGTTGAGGAGGAACTTCTTCACTCAAAGGCTGGTGAATCTCTGGAATTCTCTGCCCATTGAAGTGGTGGAGGCTACCTCGCTAAATATATTTAAGTCACGGGTAGATAGGTTTCTGATAGACAAGGGGATTAAGGGTTATGGGGAGAAAGCGGGAAAGTGGAACTGAGCCACGACAGATCAGCCATGATCTTATTGAATGGCGGGGCAGGCTCGAAGGGCTAGATGGCCTACTCCTGCTGCTATTTCTTATGTTCTTATGTATCTTTCAGTCCTTAGCGTCAATCAATGCTGTCTGCGATGGTTACATCAATCATGTCAGAGGCTATTAAACAGTCAACACTGTCATATTGGTTCATAATCCAGAAAACAGGAGTTCAAATCCACAAAGCCTTTGGATTGCCCTAAAACCCACTACTTCATGAACACCGTCAACAGAAGTGAAGCTGTGGCCCTGTTCTGGCTTGTGCGTGATTCCAGTCCCACACCAAGATGCTCAACTCTTAAATTCAAACAAATCACCACCATCTTTACAGGGCAGCTAGGGATGGACAATAAATGCCCACATTGCCAGTGATGCCCTCATCTTGAGAATTGAAAACAGCTTTGATTTATCTAGCACCATTAACATAATATAACATCCCAAAGCATTTCACATGAGTATTAGAAAACAAAGTGTGACACACGGCATGTAAGGAAACACAAAGTCAGATGATCAAAAGCTTGATTAAAGAGACAGATTTAAGGAGTGTCTTAAAGGAGGAAAGTGAGGCAGAGAAGTGTAGGGAGAGAATTCCTGAGCTTGGGTGGGGCCCAGGCAACTATAAATATTAAGACTACGGCCATGTTTACTGACTTCAATCCCAAATCTTACCATAAATAGGCTTAAACTTCTGGCCCCTGTGTCATTAGTCATCTTATCACAATCACTCTACATCAATGATCTCAACGTGAGTTTGGGGGGATATGATCATTAAGATCACAAATGAATCAAAACTAATGATAAACAGCAAGGATGCACAGATTACTGGATGATATAGATGGACGGGTCAGATGGGCAAAACAATGGCAAATGGCATTTAACCCTGAAACGTGAGAGATGATGCATTTTTGGGAGGACTAACAATGCAAGCGGAAGTGATGGCTTAGTGGTATTATCGCTAGACTATTAATCCAGAAACTCAGCTAATGTTCAAGGGACCTGGGTTTGAATCTTGCCATGACAGATGGTTGAATTTGAATTCAATTAACAAAAAAAATCTGGAATTAAGAATTTACTGATGACCATGAAATCATTGCCAATTGTTGGAAAAACACACCTGGGTCACTAATGTAATTTAGGGAAGGAAATCTGCCATCCTTACCTGGTCTGGCCTGGCCTACATGTGATTCCAGAGCTACAGCAATGTAGTTCTCGGGCAACTAGGGATGGGCAATAAATGCTGGCCAGCTAGCAACGCCCATGTCCCAGGAATGAATAAAAGAAAGGGAATACGCAATGAACGGCAGGATGCTGGTAAGTACGAAGGCCAGAGGGTCCTTGGGATGCATGTCCATAGATACCTGAAGACAGCAGGACAGGTAGATAAGACGGGTAATGAAGCATATTGGATACTTGCCTTTATTAATGAAGGCACAGAATAAAAGGACAGGGACGGAGCTGTATAAAACACTTGTTAGGTCACAGCTAGAATACTACATGCAGATCTGGTCGCTACACTATAGGAAGGATGTGATTGTACTGGAGAGGAGATTCACAAGGATGTTTCCTGGGCTGGAGTGTTTCAGCTATTAAGAGGGGCTGGTTAGGCTGGGGTTGTTTTCTTTGGAGCAGTGGCTGAGGGGGGACCTGAGGGAGGTCTAGAAGCTGACTGATGTTTGTCCCAATTATTGTACATTGCACTTCCAACTGTAGCTCCCCCTCCTGCTGCAATATGTCTGCGTGGGTTTCCTCCAGGCGCTCCTGTTTCCTCCCATAGTCTGAAAGACATGATGGATGGGTGCACTGACGATCAGAACAAGATCAACTGTGTGACTCAGTTCCACATCTTTGGGACATGCAGTCACTGAGCCACTGGAGGAGTTCTGATGTGGAGATGCTAGCGTTGGACTGGGGTAGACACAGTAAAAAGTCTCACAACACCAATTAGTTGGACTTTAACCTGGTGTTGTGGGAGCTCTGATGCCAGCTTTAAGTGTTTCCAGAGTCACTGGAGACTGATACAGAACAGCACACTCACCTTATGAACTGTTTCCGCGCCTCTGCTGCCGAAGGCTCAGTGTCAGTCAGGTCGACGTGGTTACTGAGGGCATCCTCCCCAAGAAACTCATCCTCTTCATCAACCACTGTGGAACAAGGAAGGGAAGTCACATTCAGAGAGAATCAGCCTGTGCTCCCCTGTGTTTCTGCAAAGAACTCCCACTCACCCATTGAAGGAGCAGCACTCTGAAAACCTGTGGCTTGTGCTACCAAATAAGCCTGCTGGGCTTTGACCTGGTGTTGAAAGACTTCTTACTGTGCTCTCCTCACAGCGCCAGGGACCCGGGTTTGATTCCTGGCTTGGGTGATTTGTGAATCTGCATGTTCTCCCCATGTCTGTGTGGGTTTCCTCCAGTTTCCTCCCACAGTCTGAAAGACATGATGGATGGGTGCATTGGCCGTGCTAAATTCTCCCTCAGTGTCCCAAACAGGCACCTAGGTGGCAATTAGGGGATTTTCACTGTAACTTCATTGCAGTGACTTGTGACACTAATAAATAAAGTTTAAACTTTATATGGTGTGAACAGAGCAGAAGCCATGCAGAATGCTGTAACACGGGCTGCATGGGGAGGCAGTCACTTTGCAGTTGGCTGAGCAGCTGGTACCAGACTGATGCAACAACGGGAAATATCTCTGTAATGGTTCTGTAATGTGTTGATTTTGAACAACACAAGACAGCACAGTAGGACAGTCACTGGCTCAGGAGAAATTCCTGGATAAGAGAATATTCACCATGGGAGTGGCTGGTAACACTCCCTCCATCACCAAGAGCACACTTTAACATTCACTTCTCTGCAGTGTGCTGCGAGTGATGGAGTGCTGGCAGCCAGTCCCCTGGTGAATGCAGACTCAGCCTGGCCCTCATTAATGCTGGGAGCAAGAGCGCGTGAGCGAAAACGCACTCTAACTAATGCAAACAGAAAAGGACAGAAACCCTCTGCAGCACATGTGGAGAGAGGGAGAAATGTGGTGATCTCTGTGTTCAAGAGGGTGGAACAGATGCAGCAAAAAAAGGGTCAGGGATAGTGAGAGCTCAGAAGAGATTCGATAAAGACACCATGGGCACAGGACCGCGGGACTATTAATGATGGTGTTAAAGACCACAGAAAATTTTTGCTGTCACTTCACAATTCGTCCATGACCCGCTGGTGACAATAGTTTAATTTTCTGACTTTGCATTCTAGGTAAAATCGCACCTAAACAGAGAAAGTACCAGGCGTCAATCCACAGGCTGGCACTTGGCCAGGTTCATGACCTGCGCCA
The DNA here is from genome assembly GCF_965287045.1 of Carcharhinus amblyrhynchos. NCBI lineage: Eukaryota > Metazoa > Chordata > Chondrichthyes > Carcharhiniformes > Carcharhinidae > Carcharhinus > Carcharhinus amblyrhynchos. Next base: position 1,521,755 of record NC_137344.1, on the reverse strand, counting down.
TGGGCCAATGAGCCTGTTCACCAAGCAACTCAACAGTCTAAAAACTACCTGTAAAAGCACTAATGTGAAAATTGCTAGGGCACAGGAGTCAGGCCTGGTTGATGCCAAAACCACACCTGCTCTCACATCAGCATCCTGCTCAGAAACCAGTGTTCCCTTTCATTTGTCTTTACAGCGTGTGGCGCCTTTACGTTTGCATGCTTGCGTTGTAAAGGGAACACCACTTGTACCAACCAGCCTCTTTGTTCCCTGTGTGGCATCTTTTCAACTGTTACGTGGCTATGTGCTCATACAGCTTAGGGAAAACACTGAACTGGAACGTAGGAGTGAGTACAAAATACAGAGTCACAAACCTTTATCATTCTGAAAATCATCTGCAGCATTGGGGGGCAGTAGGGGAAGGGAAGGAGAAAGGCAGAAAATGAACAAGTTATAACCTGAGTGAAGGCTAAATCTCAGCTTTCTCCTTTCCGTCAGTTCCTAAACAAAACAGTGTGCTAAGACAGGACCGTCACCAAACAGCCCCTTATCCTGTGCAGCTTTGGCTCAAGCTCCTTTAATGACTGATTTGATCAGCTGTCCTCCCCCCCATCCATTCTGTCTAATGGCAGAATCTTACAGTGCAGAAAGAGACCATTTGGCCCATCAATTAAAACAGTACAGTGGCCCAGTGGTTAGCACTGCCACCTCATAGCATCAAGGACTGGGGTACAATTTTGGTCTTCTGGCCTCCTACCTTTGCTCTCCATGTGTCTGTGTGGGTTTCCTCCCTCAGTCCAAAGATATGCAGGTTGGGTTGACTGGCCATGTTAAATTGCCCCTTAATGTCAGCGGGATTAGCAGGGTAAATATGGGAGGGGAGGGTTACAGGGATAGGGCCTGGGTGGGACTGTTGGTGCAGACTCGATGGATCAAATGGCTCTTGCTGCAGAGTGGGGATTTTATGACTGAATTCTGTGCCAGCTCTTTATCTATCTAATTAGTCCTCACTGCTCTCTGCTCTTTTCCCAGAGCTCTGCAATTTTCTCCATTGAGGAAGCTGCTCTTTGGAAGTATCTGTGAATCTGCTTCCTGCCGTGCCAGGTCACACATTTAACATCATAACTCAGTGCGCACAAAATATTCTTATTTCCCGTGTTTTAAAAAAATCAATTATCGGTTGTTGTGAGGTCAGTGTCCCTTAAGGTTTTTTTTACAAAAACATGATTTATTAGCTTACAGCTTCAGTCATGTTATTGTTGCTGCTTGGCTACCAAATGGCCTTATTGCTGCTTCAGTGAGGTTGTTTGTTTTTAACTTTAGGAGAAGGGAAAACTGGTTGGAAGGTCAGGTGACAAGAAGGTTTTTTTTATTTTTAGTTTTGAACTACGGGTTAAATTTTAGTTGAGAAGGGAGCGGATCAGACTGAAAGCAGTTTCTCTTCCCTGTCTCCCTCCCTGGATTTGAGAAATTCTGCTGTTTAGCTGAAAGCATTCCTAAAGTGTTTGGGGCTGGATCAAGAGTCTTTGGAAAACTGTCTTGTCTTCAGACTGTTCTGAGTCTCAAGAGCATTGGACTGCAGAATTTAACTAACAACCTTGATGCTAGTATCAAGTAAGCATTAATCTGTGATGTATTAAACTTGTGTAAAGGGTACTTTGTTGTCTATGGGTTTGGTTTTAATTGGAACACATTAGACATATTCATTAAGGGTTATACATTATAGCTATTGTTTTGTTTCTTGTTGGTAATTGATAAAAGATTTTGCTAATTTTCTTACAATACATGTTGACTATATTCTTAAATAAACTTTGTTTGATAAAAACTCCTTAGTGGGTCAGCAGACTGAAAAGTTTGAACATGTTGACATTAAGAAAGAGGATGTGTTGGAGCTTTTGAAAAGCATCAAGTTAGATAAGTTGCTGGGACCAGATGGGATGTACCCCAGGTTACTGTGGGAGGCGAGGGAGGAGATTGCAGAGCCTGTGGCGATGATTTTGCATCATCAATGGAGACAGGAGAGGTTCCGGAGGATTGCAGATGTTGTTCCTTTATTCAAGAAAGAGAGTAGAGATGGCCCTGGAAATTATAGACCAGTGAGTCTAACCTCAGTGGTTGGTAAGTTGATGGAGAAGATCCTGAAAGGCAGGATTTATGAACATTTGGAGAGGTATAGTATGATTAAGAATAGTCAGCATGGCTTTGTCAAAGGCAGATCATGCCTTATGAGCCTGATTGAATTGTTTGAGGATGTGACTAAACACATTGATGAAGGAAGAGCAGTAGATGTGGTTTATATGGACTTCAGCAAGGCATTTGAAAACGTGCCCCATGCAAGGCTTATTGAGAAAGTGAGGGGGCATGGGATCCAACGGGACATTGCTTTGTGGATCTAGAACTGGCTTGTCCACAGAAGGCAGAGAGTGGTTATAGATGGGTCATATTCTGCATGGAGGTCAGTCACCAGTAGAGTGCCCAGGGATCTGTTCTGGGACCCTTACACTTGGTGATTTTTATAAGTGACCTGGATGAGGAAATGGAGGGATGGGTTGATAAGTTTGCTGATGACACAAAGGTTGGAGGTGTTGTGGACAGTGTGGAGGGATGTCAGAAGTTGCAGCGAGTCATAGATAGGATGCAAGACTGGGCAGAGAAGTGGCAGATGGAATTCAACCCAGATAAACGTGAAGTGATTCATTTTGGCAGGTCAAATAGGATGGCAGAATATAATATTAATGGTAGGATTCTTGGCAGTGTGGAAGGTCAGAAGGATCTTGGGGTCCGAGTTTATAGGACGCTCAAAGCAGCTGCGCAGGTAGAGGCTGTGGTTAAGAAGGCGTATGGCGTACTGACCTTCATCAATCGAGGAATTGAGTTTAGGAGTCGACAGATAATGTTGCAGCTTTATAGGACCCTGGTCAGACCCCACTTGGAGTACTGCGCTCTGATCGCCTCATTACAGGAAGGATGTGGAAGCCATTGAAAGGGTGCAGAAGAGAAATACAAGGATGTTGCCTGGATTGAGGAGCATGTCTTATGAGGATAAGTCGAGGGAGCTCGGTGTTTTCTCCTCGGAGAGACAAAGGATGAGAGGTGACCTGATAGAGGTGTATAAGATGTTGAGAGGTATTGATCGGGTGGATTCTCAGAGGCTTTTTCCCAGGGCTGAAATGGTTGCCACAAGAGGACACAGGTTTAGAGTGCTGGGGAGTAGGTACAGAGGAGATGTCAGGGGTAAGTTTTTCACTCAGAGGGTGGTGGGTGAGTGGAATCGGCTGCCGGCGATGGTGGTGGTGGTGGAGGTGGATTCGATAGGGTCTTTTAAGAGACTTTTAGATAAATACATGGAACTTAGTAAGATAGAGGATTATAGGTAAGCCTTGTAATCTCTAAGGTAGGGACATGTTCAGCACAACTTTGTGGGCCAAAGGGCCTGTATTGTGCTGTAGTTTTTCTATGTTTCTATTTGAATCATACCTGAAGTGACACATATCGTGCTTATCCTAGCCAAATTAAAGATGCAAAATTTATGATCCAGACAGGCTCCATAAAACACTTTGGAGTTTCTGCCCTAGACCATAACATTACCAATGCTCCACTCACTGAAAACTGCTCCTCATTCTTTACTTCATCAAAGCTCCTCAATTTTGAGCACCTTGACACCAAATCTTCTTGAACATTCTCTGCTCCGAGGAGAACAATGATGTAGTGATGCTGGTGTTGGACTGGGGTAAACACAGAAAGAAGTCTCACAACACCAGGTTAGAGTCCAACCAGTTTATTTGATAGTAATCTTACAAGCTTTCAGAAACAGTATTCCTTCGTCAGGTCAAAGTAACACTGTTTCTGAAAGCTTGTAAGATTACTATCAAATAAACCAGTTGGACTCTAACCAAGGAGAACAATCCCAAACACTCTGATGTACCCTGCACCCTTTCCCAGGCCTTGACATCCTTACAAAGAACATAGAACAGTACAGCACAGTATAAGCCCTTCGGCCCTCGATGTTGTGCCGAACTATATCTGAACCCAAGGTCAAGCTATCCCACTCCCTATCATTCTGGAGTGCTCCATGTGCCTATCCAGTAACCGCTTGAAAGTTCCTAAAGTGTCCGACTCCACTATCACAGCAGACAGTGCATTCCACACTCAAACCACTCTGAGTAAAGAGCCTACCTCGGACATCCCTTCTATATTTCCCACCATGAACCTTATAGTTATGCCCCCTAGTAACAGTTACATCCACCCGAGGAAATAGTCTCTGCACGTCCACTCTATCTATCCCTCATCATCTTATAAACCTCTATTAAGTCGCCTCTCATCCTCCTCCACTCTAAAGAGAAAAGCCCCAGCTCCCTCAACCTTTCCTCATAAGACCTACCCTCCAAACCAGGCAGCATTCTGGTAAATCTCCTCCGCACTCTCTCCAATGCTTCCACATCCTTCTTATAGTGAGGTGACCAGAACGGAACACAATATTCCAAATGTGATTTCATCAAGGTCCTGTATAGTTGCAGCATAACCCCACGATTCTTAAACTCAAACCCCCGTTAATAAACGCTAACACACTATAAGCTTCTTCACGGCTCTATCCAGTTGAGTCGCAACCTTCAGAGATCTGTGGATATGAACCCCAAGATCTCTCTGTTCCTCCACAGAACTCTGCCGTTGACCCTGTAATCTGCATTCACGTTTGTCCTACCAAAATCAGCCATGATCTTATTGAATGGCGGGGCAGGCTCGAAGGGCTGGATGGCCTACTCCTGCTCCTATTTCTTATGTTCTTAAAATGAATCACCTCGTACTTATCAGGGTTAAACTCCATCTGCCACTTTTCAGCCCAGTTCTGCATCCTATCAATGTATCTTTGCAGCCTATAAGAGCCCTCCACCTCACCCACTACTCCATCAGTCTTGGTGTCATCAGCAAATTTACTAACCCACCCATCAGCCCCCTCTTCCAAGTCATTGATAAAAATCACAAATAGCAGAGGACCCAGCACTGATCCCTGTGGTACACCGCTGGTAACTGGCCTCCAGTCTGAAAATTTTCCCTCCACCACCACCCTCTGTCTTCTATGATGGGCAAATTTCCTTCTTTCCCACACCTCCTTACTTTCTTCATGAGCCTACCATGGGGAACCTTATCAAACACCTTACTAAAATCCATGTACATAACATCAACAGCACTACCTTCATCTACATACTTAGTTACCTCCTCAAAAAATTCAAGTTTGAGAGGCAGGACTTAACCCTCACGAAACTGTGCTGACTATCCCGATTAAGCTGCATCTTTCCAAATGGTCATAAATCTTATCCCTCAGGACCCTTTCCATTAACTTACTCACCACCAAAGAAAGACTAACTGGCCTATAATTACCAGGGTCATTCCCATTTCCTTTCTTGAAGAGAGGAACAACATTCGCCACTCTCCAGTTCTCTGGCACAATCCCCGTGGACAGTGAGGACCCAAAGATCAAAGCTCAAGGCTCTGCAATCTCATCCCTTGCCTCCCAAAGTATCCTAGGATGTATTCCATCTGGCCCAGGGGACTTATCAACCCTCAGATTTTTCAAAATTGCTAATACATCTTCCCTCAGAACATCTACCTTCTCCATCCTACCAGCCTGTATCAAGCACTCATCCTCAAAAACATGGCCCCTCTCCTTAGTGAACACTGAAGAAAAGTATTCATTCAACGCCTCACCTATCTCTTCTGACTCCATGCACAAGTTCCCACTACTATCCTTGACTGGCCCTAACCTCACCCTGGTCAGTCTTTTATTTCACACGTAAGAGTAAAAAGGGGTTTTCTTTTATCCGACCCACCAAGGACTTCTCATGCCCCCTCCTAGCTCTTCTAAGCCCTTTTAATTCATTCCTAGCTTGTAACCCTCGAGCGACCCAACTGAACCTTGCTTTTTCATCCTTACATACGCTTCCTTTTCCCTCTTAACAAGACATTCAGCCTCCTTTGTGAACCATGGTTCCCTCACTCAGCCATTTCCTTCCTGCCTGCCAGGGACGTACCTATCAAGGACACACAGTATTTGTTCCTTGAAAAAGCTCCACTTTTTGTTTGTGCCCATACCTGACAGTTTCTGTTCCCATCTTATGCTCCCTAATTCTTGCCTAATTGCATCATAATTACCCCTGCCCTAATTATAAACCCTGCCCTGCCGTGTGACCCTATCCCTCTCCATTGCAATAATGCAGGACACCGAATTGTGATCACTATCTCCAAAGTGCTCTCCCACAAACAAATCTAACACTTGGCCCGGTTCATTACCCAGTACCAAGTCCAATGTGGCCCCATCTCTTGTTGGCTTATCCACATTGTGTCAGGAAACCCTCCTGCACACAGTGTACAAAAAGTGTCCCATCCTTCTGAAAACACAAGGCCCTGAATTGGGCACACTCTCAAGCTGAGCATAATTTCCCTGTGTCTGTACTTATTATTCCATGAAGAAAGCCCAGATTCAATATTTATTTGATTAATGGCCTTCCCAACTTATTTCACACCCTCGAAAGCTCTGGATGGAATGAATGCTGAGATCTCATCTACAATAAACATATGGCGACAGATTCGCCATGAGCCACACACCCCAGCCTGAAGCTCTCATACCTGTTGGCTCATCCTCCTCCACTTCATCCGACTGTGCATAGTTCCGCAGGAACTCTGCGAAGGCTCCGTTCTGATCCTGCAGCTCCTGGTACGATCCCATCTCGGAGATCTTTCCATTCACCAATACCACAATCTGATCCACCTGCGGCAGGAAGCTGATCCCATGTGTCACCAGAACCCGGGTCTGCAACATTAAAGAGTCAAAACGTCAAAGGCTGGAACACAGATCCATCAGACTGGGAGATAAATAGCTGAAAGGATTCAGCACCACTCCACACTCAGCCTGGCTGTAACTGGACAACACACAGATGCATGCAGGAAGTGTGTATCAGACGAAACCTGACACAAACTCAACACACCTGCTCCACCTTTCAGTTACGTCACTGTGTCATTGCACAGAGTCACTATTTATTCAGGGTAAGGGTCAATCACTATGTAAACAGTGACTCTGTACAGTTATTCGGGGAAGGATCAATCACTGTGAGTCACTGTTTATTCAGGGTGAGGGTCACTCACTGTGTAACTGTACAGAGTCACTGTTTATTCAGGGTGAGGGTCACTCACTGTGTAACTGTACAGAGTCATTGTTTATTCAGGGTGAGGGTTATTTGTTGTTTGCTGCATGTTATTTCATTGTTTTACCTTTCTTTTCAAGACTCCTTCTGGGCCAATGACTTTATCGAAGATGTGTTTAGCCACATGTGCGTCTACAGCTGAGAGGGGATCATCCAGGAGATAGACTTCAGTGTCACTGTACACAGCCCGGGCCAGACTCACCCGCTGCTTCTGTCCTCCTGAAAGGTTTATTCCCTGCACAAAGAGCATTGGGTTATTACTGTGAAAGCTACGGCCAGGTTTCAGAGGGCGATGGATAAATGTGAGCGCAGATTTACCTTTTCTCCAATCTCAGTCTGGTCCCCACCAGGCAATACATTCAGGTCAGTGATCAGTGCGCAGGCCTCCAGGACCTGTTGGTATTTCTGCTCACTGAGAGGCTCTCCAAAGATAATGTTATCTTTTAGTGTGGCATTCCGAATCCAGGCTTGCTGTGGAACGTAGGCTATAGATCCCTGGAGGAAAAAATGCAGTCTTCACTACAGAACCGTCAAAACAGTCACATTATCACTCAAAATATGATAAATATTATCCATTTGCATGAACATCATTTTCAGAGTTCTCAGGCAGGGCATCTTAAGCACTCAGTGCATTTTATGCTGTGTGCGCTCCCTATCTCACTACCCTTAAGGTTGATTGAACACAAGAGTAAGTCACAATAAATAAGAGAAAATGTTGACAATCCTCAACATGCCAGCTTCAGATTATTGTGTCTAATGGAGTTCAGCAATTTCAGATTAAAGCCACTGCTTATTGCAGAGATTCATCTCCTTTGTGCCTTTGCACCATCTCTCCTTTTTATCCTTAATTCTCTCTTGACTTCCACCCTATTATTCTCCCCCCCTCCTCTATCCAACTCTGTGCTCAATGTAAAACCAGTGAAATCTAAATTCTTTCCCCATTCTGATGGCAGGTCATTGCCTGAAATGTTAACTCTGTTTCTCCCTCCACAGAGCCTGCCAGAGCTGCTGAGTATTTCCAGAATTTTGTTTTCACGTTTGGTTTTGGTATAAGTAAAGTTCACCTTGTTAGTAACCTTGTGTATTAAAGTGTTATTGAGAGTTTTCGGAGGCAGGGCTGTATCTGAAGCAACTGCAGCTTGCAGGCGCAGAGTGTGGAATATTTGGATCACAAGATCCCAGTGCAGGATCTGTCCCTGCTGGAAGACAAAGTCGGAGCGATCAAACCCCAAATATGTGTCCGAGCTCAGACCATTCCAGGACATGGGAAATCACTATGGGAAGTTTCTGCCAGATCTTTCAGCAGTGCTGGTGCCACCGTATCTACGACTTCACAAAGAAACTCAATGGAAGTGGAAGCCAGCACAAAAGAGAACTTTCAAGGATGTAAAAGTGCTGTTTTAAATCAGCTAATCTGCTGGTGCACTTTGATCAGCCAGAGAAACTCACTCAGTCACGTGATTCCTTGCCCTACAGTGTTGGGACAGTACTCTCTCGTCTGATGGAGGATCATTCAAAAATCCCAATGGCTTTGACTTTTGTCTGTAGACAAGAGCTGAGAAGGGATATTCAGTTAAACGAGAGTATAGTCTTTGCTGTGAAACAGTTTCATCAGCACCTTTATGGCCACCCATTCAAGATTTGTACTGATCACAAACAATTGATGAGTCTTTCCAAAGAATCCAAGTGCACTCCTCCCATAGCCTCAGTAAGAATACAGCACTGGGCTACCAGTGTAACAGTGCACAGGACAGGGAAGGACAAGGCAAATGCAGATACGCTGAGGCAGCCCCCTTTACCAGACATGCCCACCAAGACATTATTTCCTTCAATTTTCTTGCTTGAGAGGCTTTCACATTCTCCATTGAATGCTACACAGATTAAACAGTCGACAGACTGAAACCCTGTCTATCTCAGGTGAAGAGATTCCTTATGTAGGGTTGGCCTATGGTTATAGGGGATACATAAATGCAGACATAGAAAATAAAAACAGAAAGATGACATTTGGCCCTTCAAACCTGCTCTGCCATCCATTCTGCTCACTGAATTCAATATCCTGATCCCCCCTTTGCCCCCATATCCCTCGATCCCTTTAGCCTCAAGAGCTAGATCTGATTTCTTATTGGAATCAGACGTTTTGGCCTCAACTACTTTGTGGCAGCAAATTCAACACATTCACCACCCTCTGGGTGAAGAAATTTCTCCTCACCTCAGTTGGGCCGAAGGGCCTGTTTCCCGTGCTGGGTTGTTCTTTGTTCTCAAACTATGACCCCTAGTTCTGGACTCCCCCACGATCAGGAACATTCTTTTTGAATCTACCCTGTCTAACCCTGTTAGAATTTTAGAAGAGTGAGAGGGGATCTCAAACTTATAAACTCCAGTGAATATAACCTTAACTGACTTAGTCTCTCTTCCTATGACAGACCTGCCAAGCCAGGAATCAGCCTGGTAAACCTTCATTGTACTCCTTCTATAGCAAGGACACCATCCCTCAGATAAGGAGACAAAATAATGCTTCCTATCCATCTCCAACACCATCCACAATCCCATGCACTTTAACTTTACATAATAATCGGAATCGTAAGCGGAAGATTGAGCTAAGTGTGCAGGATGGTTGTATCCTTTGGGGATCCAGAGTGGTCATCTCACCCTCTGGTCATTCACAAATCTGGGTTGAAGCTCATGAGGCTTACCAAGGTGCCTTCTGAATGAAAACTTTAGCAAGGTTTTATGCTTGGTGGCCTAATATGGATCAGGACTTGGAGAAAAAAGTGAAATCCTGTTGTGTGTGTTGAATCAACCTTGCTGATGTGGTGTCACTCCACCTGTGGGAGTGGCCTGATTGTCTGTGATCTGGACTTCATGTGGACTGTGCAAGGCCTTTTCTGGGTCCTACATGTATTCCAAATGGTTAGAAGTTCACACCGCAAGCAACATTCTTCCGTTATCATGGAGAAGCCATGCCAAGTTTTATCTGGTTTCTCATTATAACCACTGATTTGTTCCAGGAGTTTGTGCAAGGCAATGGAATATGCCTTTGCATACTGTGCCTTTTCACCCAGCTTCAAATAGTTTCGCAGAACGAACTGTTCAGACACTGAAAAGGAGGATTGAGGAGAATGACAGGTGATAGTTTGGGAATTAAGGTCTCCTGGTTCTCGTTCCAGTATCGGATCACATCACAAACAGCAGGATTCTGACCAGCTAAATAACTGATGGGCAGGAAGCCAATGTCTCATCTGGATTTGCCAAATCCAGATGTCAAAGCAAGAGTGGGAAGGAGACAGGAAAAGCAGAAGGAGAGACATGACTACCATGCTAAGGAGAGACATTTCAGCTTGAATAATTGTGTCTACATAAGGAATTCTGGCAGTAACCAATAATACTGCCTGGAGTTACTCTCAACCAAAGTGTTCCAGCATCTTTGACCAATGGGAGAGTCATTTGCAGATACCAGAATCACATTTGTCTACGCCAGGACTTGAAGACAACAAAAGTTCCAGAAGGAAATTCAGCTGTGGACATTCAACTGGAAATGGTTCCTGATGTACAGAAGTATTCCGTGGACTCTACTCCAGGACAGTATGAGGAGCATTCATGCAAAGATACTGGATCTACTTCTGTGTCCACAGGAGTGGCAAAATTATTAGCTGTATGGCGCAATATGCACAAGGTGTTTTCCATTCCTTTGGAGAAACTCCTGAAACAAATCAGTGGCAAACAGTGTGCTATAATCAGAAACAAGATAATCTGTTCAACCATGAGTTGCCTTACAGAGCCAGGGTCCTGGATTTGATCCCTGGCTTGGGTCACTGTCTGTGAGGAGTTTGCACATTCTCTGTGTCTGCATGGGTTTCCTCCGGGTGCTCAGGATTCCTCCCACAGTCCAAAGATATGTAGGTTAGATTGATTGGCCATGTTAAATTGCCCCTTAGCATCTCACGGTGTACAGGGTAGGGGGATTAGCAAGGTAAATATATGGAGTTACAGTGATATGGCCTAAGTAAGATGCTTGTTGGAGAATCAGTATAGACGTGATGGGCTGAATGGTGCCCTTCTGCATTTTAGGGATTGTATGATTTGAATGTACATAATGTCTTTGATGGGTATGAACGTGTCAGAGTAACATCATTTGTCGTGCAGGCTTTCATGTGTTTAGTCTTACCATGAGGAACCTGTGTAAATAGCTGACTCTACTCTGAGTTTATACTGTACTGTAATTCATTGTTTTTATAGGAAGATTGAATATCATAACCCAATCAACTATCTTTTTGTTGCCAAGTTACCTTCAGTTTGTACACGTGACTACAATTTAAATAAAATGTGCAGTCTCCGAGTGAAGTTTGAAAGAATTGGGTGAAAGGACTCCTCACATAAGGAGCATTGCTGATCGTTCTGTACTACAGGAGCCTGAATCTACTAATAAGCACTTGGGACTACATTTCCTGGTCTTAATGGACAGTGTTATCGATGAGTGATTTGTTAACTCTGATTCTGATGAATATCTTTCAAAATGAGGATTCCTCCTGGACCTCCCCTGACATTTCCAGTGATTGGCAGATCTTTGGACTAATTTTAACCCAAGCAGTTCGCCAAGGAACCTGCCGAAACGGAGTGGGGCTTTTAAATACATTGACTGGAGTCAAACGTGATCAGCGTAGGAAGAGCAGTAGAAGACCATTCAGCTCTTCATGCCTCTACTATTTAATGAGACCATGGCTGATCTACATCTTAATTTCATGCACCTGTTTCTTCTCTCGGACTCCCCCACCAGTTGGGGGGTACTCACCTGGATCGCTACTCTGCCGTCCACTTTCTCCATCTCTCCCAGAAGGGCAGAGATGAGCGAAGACTTGCCACATCCGACATGGCCGACCACCGCCACCAGCGAGCCTTGCGGCACCATCATATTGATTCTACATTTAACACAAACAAAAGCAGACATTGAGGCTGGGAAAAGAGCCAGAGTCCTGGGCTTATCTAACAGGAGGTGCCAGGGAGTAGTCTGCCACGTTTGCCCATTTACTCAACTTATCTAAATCACCTTGAAACCTCCTTGCCTCCTCCTCAACTCCCAATCCAATCAGGTTTTGTGTTGTCAGCAAACTTGGAAATGTTACAGTTGGTTCCCTAATCCAGGTCATTTATATATATTGTGAACGGCCGGGGTCGATGAATTGATCCCTGTGATACCCCAACAGACACTGCCCGCCACCTGGAAGAAATCCAAAAAGTATAATGTTCTAATCTTGCAGCTTTTCTCAATCATCTGGACTATGGAAGCCTACCGTTCCCCATGGCAATTTCTCAGACAATCAGCATCCACTTTTCTTCCACAATATAAACTGTGGTGATCATTTCAAATCTGTCGTTCTTGTGCCTGCCGGATGAGTTCAAAGTGAAACGCACTGACAACGTATCACACAGGAGCTGGGGGGGCTATAGGGCCTGTCTAGCCTGCTCTGCCATTCATGGCAGATCCTGGGCTTCAACTCCACTTTCCTGCCACTTCCCCATACCCCTTATTTCCTCGAGACACCAAAAATCAGTCTATCCCAGCCTCAAATGTATTCGATGGCGGAGCATCCACATCCTCTAGGGTAGAGAATTCCAAAGATTTGAGTGAGGAACTCCCCCTCATCCCAGTCCTAAATTATCACCCCCTTATCCTGAGATTGTGTAGTCCTGTTTTAGTTTACCCACTCTCTCAGCAGAGGTTATCAAATCTTTTCAGAATCTTGTACATTTCAAAGAGATCGCCTCTCATTCTTCTAAACACCAGAGAAAATAGACCCAATTAGCTCAACCTCTAAGTATAGGACAACCTCTTATTGCAGGGACCAATTTAGTGAATCTTAGCACCAACCACTGTGCCACCATGCCCCCGGGAATCGAACCCAGGTCCCTGGCGCTGTGAGGCAGCAGTGCTAACCACATGGACCTGATCTTTTTCTTTTCAGCAATGTCTGATTTGATTTCTCTCCAGTCTGCACATGATGCCATGGTTGAGTGGAGGGAACAACCCAGAGAGTTTACACCCACAGTCAGCAGCAGGAGCCAGAAGCTGGAGGAAATTGGGTCCCAGGCTTAGTAACATAATCCCAGCAAACTACAGTGCCTAATGGCAAATTACCACTACCCACGGCAGCGATCTGGATCAGCTTTGTCGCTGGCAACAACCCTCAGGTGGGTCTGGAGACGGGGCAAGGGGAGCAACATTGTTGTTCCTCCTGACAGACCATTAAGGCAAATTCAAACATAAAAACTTATCGCTCCGCATCCCTGAATCTTAATCCCAGCCCCCACCCCGAGTCCGAGTCCCAATCCCAGCCCCCACCCCAAGTCCGAGTCCCAATCCCAGCACCCATTTGGTGTCCATGACCACATCCATCAGCCAGACCCCACATTCTTCATCATTGGACTCTCATGTCTCTTCCCCATCATATCTCTGCTACCGTCCAATTAGAACGGGGTGTCCACCTTATTCCAGCAAATTTTCTCAAAATTTTACTTTCAAACCATTGACACAAACTCTTAGTTTCATCTGTCCTTACCCATCCAGCACAACAGGATCTGTCTTCCCCCAGCTGAAAGTCCCATTCAGCATGGTGATGGCATGCCCTGCAAAACACAACAGTCTTTAGAGATGGGAAATCACACAGACAGGAAGAGAGAGAGAGAGAGAGAGAGAGAGAGAGAGGGAGAGAGAGAGAGAGGGAGGAAGGGAAAGGGAGACAGAGGGTAGGGGAGCAGAGGGTGAGAGGGGTAGCCATTGTGAAAGAAAGAGTTTTTGTTTTAAGTTGAGTGCAGGTTCAGGCTAGGTGATGGGGTGGGGCAAGGTTTATTAACTGAGGGGAAGCTACAGGAATCTTTGCTGAACTGAGTATGGATCTGGACTCCCTGTGACACCCACTGCAAAATCCTAACAATGGAAAGAAGAGTGGGGGGTTGGTGGGGAGGGGAGAGGTGATGAGGGAAGGTGATTCCCATGGGGAAATCCTTTTTTGTTATTTTTCTTTTCATTTGGAAAAAATCCCTAATAAAAGAAATTTATCAGGGAGATTTTCAAATATATACCTGGAGGCTTTAAAATAAACAGCAAAGCAGATGTTGACTAAAGGAAAACAAAGTAAATTGTGGGCCTTTTTCACGGCAATGAAACAGCAATCCAGCTTTAAGTTGCCAGCGTCAGCCTCCCACAGCTGACGATCCAAGCTCCTCATTCACAGGAGCTTCAGAGACATCAATAGATTCTAGGATCTGATTGTTGGATTGCTCCTTCTCCGCAAAGTGGGAGTTTGGTAATCCCACAAATCCACGGTAAATTTCTCCTGGGCCCCCAGTTGGCTTTACAAGGTGTTGTTGGGAATGATAGTCCTGATAGTTTCAGCAACACTGGGAGGCAGAGCTATTTGGTGCAGTCACTAGTGGGCTGATTTCAGTGCAAGGTCAAGGTTCAGCAAGAATGCCTGTATCGCAGACATCATTCAGCATCAGGAGAGCAGACTGTGGGCAGAAATATCCATGGCAGGGAGTCCAGACTGCCTGGAAGCAGGGCCAGGGTAACTTCCACCATGCCAAGATCTGCCACACAGGCCAAGATGTTCAATGTTCTTTCAAGGGAAACCAAGGTACGTCAAAGATCTGGTACCCATATACACGCTGTGCAGACAGGCCTGTCATGATTGTACCGAATGGCAGGGTTGTGTTGAGAGAGGGACAGAGCACGTGGGGGAGTGGGGGTGGGGGAGGAATGGATTGGAAGAAATTGTGTCAGTAAAACGAGAGAAATGGAAAAAGAGAGAATGATTACGAGGAAAGGAAGAGAAAGATCATGAGGAAAAAAAAAGTGTATTCCAGAACACTTCAAGAGACTTTGATACTTAGAATGAAATGGTTGCATGTAAATAATCAGACAGGTTCTGGCAGGACCCAAGTTTACCTGTTGCAATCTTTTGTCTGTCAACGTTGGTAGGATTCAGCTCATCGTGGCTCAGGAAGTTCTGCAATCGTTTCAGCGAAACACTGGCCTGGGAAAGCAAAAGGATAGAAGAGGGATCCAGAGCCCAATTAGAGCAGCCACACACAGGCAGCAGATGGACAAAGAAGTTAGTTAAATATCAGGAAGCAAAGCTCTGTGAACAACACACCAACTTGTCAATTCCTGATCGGCCTTCAAAGGGAGCTTGTGGTTGGGAGGGAGATGGCAGATTGTAGTTGTTCGGGTTGTTATTGGCTGGCTTGGCTTATTGCAGTTTCCTGACACTTTACTAATCACTTCAGAATAATCAAGTAGAACTTTCCCCAGGAGGTCTCCCTGAACCGCTTTCAGATTCTTTATCACCTTGGGGGATCTGGGGAGGCAGGAGGGAGGGATGGACTATGTGACTGGGCCCACACTAGATAATGGCTTCCTCAGCTTCTCTGTGTGTTTGTTTGTTAAATACATTTAACTTAATTTCCCCACTTTGTATAAAAGTGTATTTACCATCTTGTGAATAAAATTCAGCATCTCATTCTCTCTTATATTTTAACTGAGTTAGCTGATTTTTGATTCCTTGCCAAATTAGCACAAGACAGGAGAAGGATGACTACAATCCCACACGGGATCACTTGTGCAATCACTCCTCTGACAGTGCTGCACTGGTCCCTCGTGGTTCCATCATAGTTCCTCAGTAAGGTCGTGGAATGCCCTGCCTGCAGCAGTTGTGGACTCGCCAACTTTAAGGGCGTTCAAATGGTCTGTGGATAGGCATATGGATAACATTGGAATAGTTTAGGTTAGAGGGTCATTGGATTGGTTCCACTGGTCGGCGCAACATCAAGCCTGTACTGCGCTGGAATGTTCTATGTTCTCCTAAGAGATTAGACTCTTAGTCCAAGGCTATATTGTTTATTTTCAGATTCAGTGAGAGCTCAGTTATTGGATAGAAATCAGACACCCAGCTTAATAAAACAATTACCAATGGTTGAGCCAGCATTATTATTGCTGCAACATTTTCTATCTTTGTTTCAGATTCCAGCATCTGCAGTACTCCACATTCTTGATTGTGCGTTGGTTAGTGATCAGCTGACTTTGACACCATCAAAAAGTGAGCAAACACTAACTTGGTGAACAGCTTTCAAACACACTGTGGACCAGGATTTTACAGCTCCACCACAGCCATATCCCCACCAACCACTGTCCCCCACCCTCCCAGCCCAACCCCCCCCTCACTCTGGCGGCTGTGGTGGGCCATTTAAATTGCCATCTACTTAGGCAGGACCATAACATCCACCATGAGGAATGAACATATAATCCAGACTGACACAGCCAGTATAGTACTGAGGAGGTGCTGCACTAGTGGTGTGCCTCAGGAATCAGTGTTGGGACCACAATTGTTTACAATTTACGTAGATAATTTGGAGTTGGGGCCTAAGTGTAGTGTACCAAAGTTCTTAGATGACACTAGGATAAATGGCAAAGCAAAGTGTACAGAGGACACTGAAAGTCTGCAAAGGGATATAGATAGTCTAAATGAGTGGGCGAGGGTCTGTCAAATGGAGTACAATGTTGGTAAATGTCATCCATTTTGGTAGGAATAACAGCAAAATGGGTTATTATTTAAATGGTAAAAAAATTGCAGCATGCTGCTGTGCAGAGGGACCTGGGTGTCCTTGTGCATGAATCACAAAAAGTTGGCTTGCAGGTCAGAGTCGCAGAGGTTTACAGCATGGAAACAGGCCCTTTGGCCCAACTTGTCCATGCCACCATTTTTGTTTTAAACCCCTAAGAAGTCCCAATTGTCCGCATTTGGCCCATATCCCTTGATACCCATCATACCCATGTAACTGTCTAAAAATTTTTTAAAAGACAAAATTATACCCATCTCTGGCAGCTTGTTCCAGACACTCACCACCCTCTGTGTTAAAATACTGCCCCTCTGGATTTTTGTATTTCTCCCCTCTCACCTTAAACCTATGCCCTCTAGTTTTAGACTCCCCTATTTTTGGGAAAAGATATTGACTGTCTAGCTGATCTGTGCCCCTCATTATTTTATAGACCTCTATAAGATCACCCCTCAGCCTCCAATGCTCCAGAGAAAACAGTCCCAGTCTGTCCAGCCTCTCCTCATAACTCAAATCATCAAGTCCCAGTGGCATCCTAGTAAATCTCTTCTGCAATCTTTCCAGTTTAATAATATCCTTTCTATAATAGGGTGACCAGAACTGTACACAGTATTCAAAGTGTGGCCTTACCAATGTCTTGTACAACTTCAACAAGATGTCCCAACTCCTGTATTCAATGTTCTGACCAATGAAACCAAGCATGCTGAATGTCTTCTTCACCACTCTGTCCACCTGTGACTCCACTTTCAAGGAGCTATGAACCTGTACCCCTAGATCTTTTTGTTCTCTAACTCTCCCCAGTGCCCTAGTATTAACTGAGTAAGTCCTGCCCTGGTTCAATCTACCAAAATGCATCACCTTGCATCTAAATTAAACTGTATCTGCATCTGCCATTCATCAGCCCACTGGCCCAATTGATTAAGATCCCATTGCAATCGGAGATAATCTTCCTCATTGTCCACTATGCCACCAATCTTGGTGTCATCTGCAAACTTACTAACCATGCCTCCCAACCCAACCCCCCTCACTCTGGCGGCTATGGTGGGCCATTTAAATTGCCATCTACTTAGGCAGAACCATAACATCCCACCATGAGGAATGAACATATAATCCAGACTGACACAGCGAGTATAGTACTGAGGAGGTGCTGCACTAGTGGTGTGCCTCAGGGATCAGTGTTGGGACCACAAATTGTTTACAATTTACATAGATAATTTGGAGTTGGGGACTAAGTGTAGTGTACCAAAGTTTGAGATGACACCATATTGGGGCAGCCTCACCTGAACAACACCACTGATGACTTGAGGCAGCATGTTGAGTGGAAACCGCAGGATATTGAAGAGAGACAAAGAGACAAAAGCTTTTTGTGCATCCAACACATTATTCTCATCCACTGTCACATACACTGCGAAGCTCGTCAAGGCAACCTGAATTGGAACAGGAGAGAAATGGCACCAATAGTGTCAAATCTTGATGGAAGTGAATAATTACTAATGTGGAAGTGCCAAGTACCAGGACAGGTACAGTACGGGGTTAGATACAGAGTAAAGCTCCCTCTACACTGTCCCCCATCAAACACTCCCAGGACAGGTACAGTACGGGGTTAGATACAGAGTAAAGCTCCCTCTACACTGTCCTCCCATCAAACACTCCCAGGACAGGTACAGCACGGGGTTAGATACAGAGTAAAGCTCCCTCTACACTGTCCCCCATCAAACACTCCCAGGACAGGTACAGCACGGGGTTAGATACAGAGTAAAGCTCCCTCTACACTGTCCCCCATCAAACACTCCCAGGACAGGTACAGCACGGGGTTAGGTACAGAGTAAAGCTCCCTCTACACTGTCCCCATCAAACACTCTCAGGATAGGAGTTATGTTCATTTAGTGACCATTTCTGTTTGGCTGAGATGAGTTAACTAAACAGAAACTGGGATTAGCGTGGGCCTTTCCTCACTGACGTATGGAAGAAATTAAAATTAAAAATATAAGATTATAAAGAATAGATTAATAAGATAAAAAGAAACAAAATAAAATAAATGGAAATGGGGTGAAGGTGGAGAACAGAGTTCATGCTCTGAAGTTGTTGAACTCGATGTTCAGTCTGGGAGGCTGTGAAGTGCCCAATCGGAAGATGAGTTGCTGTTCCTCCAGTTTGAATTATGCTTCACTAGAACGTTGCAAAAGGCCAAGGACGGACATGTGGACAGGAGAACAGGGTGGTCAAATGGTCAGCGACAAGAAGGTCTGGGTCCTGCATGCGGACAAAGTTGTTCTGCAAAGTGGTCACCCAGTTTGCGCCTAGTCTCTTCAATATAGCATAGGGCACGTTGGAAGCAGTCAATCGCCATTTGGACAGTACTTTAATTCACAGCCTAACCACTGCCTCCTCCTCATTAATTCTAAACCCTCCTCGAGTCCGATTTGTCTCCTCTTTCACTACGGCCTGGGTAGCATCTTCTGTGGATGCAAAATATTCATTTGATATCAGATCCATTCTTACCCCATTGAAGATAGTTCCCATTGACACTTGATCCCCTTGGCCCAACTCAATACACATGGTTATAAAGGAACAGGTACTCACAAGAAAAGGGGCAGTTGTCCAAGTGAAGGTGGAGAGGGCATTAAGGTAAGCAGATTTCTTCAGGATATCGAGTTCTTTCTGACGAATGGCCAGCACCTTCTGTTTGAAGGATGGTTCCCAGGCGTACAATTTCAGCACTTTAATACCGTTCAGGATTTCACTCATCAGCTTAATCCGAGAGTCTTTCTGCTGCATCTGTTGCACCTGCAATACACAAGAGAGCATGATCACATCACCCGCACTAGAGGGGACAGGACTGTTACAGGGCATGCATGAGGGTACGGGCATGTCATACATAGCCTGGGCAAGAGGGGGTGGAAGGGTGACACGGCATGCACTAGGATATGGTGGATCACATGGCCCAAGCAGGAGAGAGATGATGGTCACATGGCATGCATAAGGTACAGGTGGGTCAAGTGGGTACGTGGGTCAGAAGAGTCCTGCAGCTCAGGAATAAGGGGTGGATGCGTCACATCTGGGCATGGAGGGGTGAGTGGGTCACATGGCCCAGGAAACTGGATGCTGGGAGGTCACACATCCTACAAATGAGGTCAGGCTGGGTCATGTGGACCAAGAGAGGGGCAGGCAGGTCATAGGAGTAGACCAATACTTTAAAACTCATCATCAATGCATTCCCCATAGGAAGTTGCAAGTTGAGCACTGGGTTTAAAAATACAATCTGGTTCCAAACTCCATTTCCCAAAAAAAAAATTTCACCCAATGTTTGAAACTTCAAATGTCACCCTCTCCCACAATAAAACCTATTGCCAGCTTCTGAGATATGGATGTTGCTGCCTTTTGGTTCTCATCCCTACTATCACGGAGGAGGTGATAGTGATACAGCTGAGCTACCTGACACCTAGGACGCAACAATATTGGTCTCGGGCTGAAGTCACATGTGTACCCCGACCAGGTAAGGATGGCACAATGCTGCTCCTAAAGGTTACCTGGGAACGACTCCATATACAAAGAACAAAGAACAACCCAGCATGGGAAACAGGCCCTTCAGCCCAACGAGCCCACGCCGCCGCATCCTCCTACACCTACCCTACCCTGCGTGTCTGCGATTGGGACCCCTAACTTAGCCAGATTCAGTGTCAATTTGGTAAAACCAATCAGCCTAAGAGCACATCTTTGGGGTGTGGGAGGAAACCGGAGCGCCCGGAGGAAACCCACGCAACCACAGGGAGAATGCGCAAACTCCCACAGACACAGGCCCAAATCCATGTATCTGCACAGCTAGCAGTGATAGTCACCGAGCTGTTGCGGCGCCCGTCTACCGGTCCAGGATCAAGCACACACACCGACACGAAGTACTAGGCCACTCCCGGAACCTCCAAGAGCAGCCCACGCACGACCCACCGTGTGCATGCCCCTTGTTTGACAACAAGGTGGACCTCCACCTGCGGAATAAAAAGACAAAAACGTTAACATATAAGTCTGCATTTCCGGTGTCGTCCCGAGGCTCTGACCCTATTTAATACCCCCTACTATAACCCTCCATCCTTGTTTCGCTCATGTGTCTATCTAAGTAAACCTTAAACGAGTCCAACATTCCTGCCTCCGCCACCCTACTCGGTAGCGCGTTCCAGACCCCCACGACCCTCTGCGTAAAGAACCTTCCTCTCACATCCAAATTATACCTCTCCCCCCTCACCCTTAGATCATGACCTCTCGTAATTGTACCCAGTCTAGGGAGCAGTCTCTCACTATTGACTCTATCTATTCCCTTCAGTATCTTATATACCTCTATCATGTCTCCCCTCAATCTCCGTCTTTCCAAGGACAAGAGTCCCAGTTTCTCCAACCTTTCCATATGTATGAAAATCCAGCAGATTCTTTTGCCAACAGCATTTATACTGGATTCAGAATCTCAAACTGCCTTAGTGGGTTTTGAATTCAGATTCTTTAGTCTCAGGATCACTCAGTCACTAACATAATTGCTAAATGACCATCCCCTAATGAGATGGTGCAGGATCTGATTTCACTTTTGAGTGCAGGGAAACAGAAAATAAGGGCCAGGAATAAGATTATAAAGAGGAGCAGGGACAGACAATATAAGCCCTCGTGCCTCATCAGTAAGTAGCTCATCATCAGCCTCCACTCTCCCATCCTCTTCACATTTTCCTATGGTTCCTTTAGCATCCAAAAAGATCTCAAGTCTCAAGTAGAGTCAACAAATCAACAGCCACTGGAACAAGTTGCCAGAGGTAATAGTCGAGGTGAGACAATTTTATCTTTTAAAAAGCATTTGGAAAGTTACATGGGTATAGAGAGATATGGGCCAAATGTGGGCAATTGGGACTAGCTTAGGGGTTTAAGAAAAAAAAGGGTGGCATGGACAAGTTAGGCCGAAGGGCCTGTTTCCATGGTGTAAATCTCTGACTCTGACATGCTGACTTCAAACATTCACAAACATCTGGGCAAAGAAGGTTCACCTCAGCTAAGTCCTAAATGATCATCCCCATGTCCTGAAACAACGAGCCCCTGTTTCAGAATAGATGGATAGGCAGGAGGAAGTGAAGAGTAAATAAAAGTGAAGCAAGATTGAAGCAGAAACATGGAGAGGGTAAATGGGAAAGTGAAAGGTTGATAGACAATGGATGAAGTATTGCAAGTGAAGAAGGGAAAGATGTGTAGGTTAGATAGATTAGCCATGGGAAACGTGTGGGGTTACGGCACGGAGAGGGCCTAGGTAAGAGAGTCGGTGTACTCTCAGTGGGCTGACCAGCCTCTCCTGTACTGTTGGGTTTTCTATAATTCTCAGAGTCAGAGGTTTACAGCATGGAAACAGGCCCTTCGGCCCAACTTGTCCATGCCACCCTTCTTTTTTAAACCCCTAAGCTAATCCTAATTGCCCGCATTTGACCCATATCCCTCTATACCTATCTTGTCCAGATAACTACCTAAATGCTTTTTAAAAAACAAAAACTGGACTGGCCTTTACTACTACCTTTGGCAGCTTGCTCCAGACACTCACCACCTCTGAAAAAATTGCCCCTCTGGACATTTTTATATCTCTCCCCTCTCACCTTAAACCTATGCCCTCTAGTTTTAAACACTTCAACGTTTGGGAAAAGATATTCACTATCTAGCTGATCTATGTCCCTCATTATTTTGTAGGCCTCTATAAGATCACCCTCAGCCTTTTATGCTCCAGAGAAAAAAGTCCCAGTCTATCCAGCCTCTCCTTATAACTCAAACTACCAAGTCCCAGTAAATCTTTTCTGCACTCTTTCTGGTTTAATAATATCCTTTCTATATTACGGTCACCAGAACTATACACAGTATTCCAAGTCATGGCTTTACCAATGTCTTGTACAACTTCAACAAGACATCCCAATCTTTGTATTCAATGTTTTGACCGATGAAACCAAGCACGCTGAATGCCTTCTTCACCACTCTGTCCACCTGTGACACCAATTTTAAGAAACTATGAACAGACACTCCTAGATCTCTTTGTTTTGTAACTCTCCCCAATGCCCGACCATTAATTGAGTAAGTCCTGCCCTGGTTCAATCTAGCAAAATGCATCACCTCGCATTTGTCTAATTTAAACTCCATCTGCCATTCGTCAGCTCACTGGCCCAATTAATCAAGATCCTGTTGCAATCGGAGACAACTTTCTTCACTATCCCTATGCCACCAATCTTGTTGTCATCTGCAAACTTACTAACCATGCCTCCTATATTCTCATCCAAATCATTAATTTAAATGACAAGTAACAGTGGACCCAGCACTGATCCCTGAGGCACATCGCTGGTTACAGGCCTCCAGTTTGAAAAACAACCCTCTACAACCATTGTCAAGATGCCAATTTTATACCCATTTAGATACCTCACCCTGGATCCCATGAGATTTAACCTGATACAACAACCTACCATGCAGTACCTTGCTAAAGTTCATGTGACAACATGGAGGAGCGAGAAAGTATTTTTCTTCTGACATACCTGAAAGGTTCGGCTTTTCATGGCAATGACAGCATTGAATGGGATCAGTAAAATCATCACTGCAACTCCTGCCAGAACGGAAGGACCCAGGTACTGGGAAAGGAGACAGAAGCTGTGTTAGTACTCGCATCGCTCCAATGATCAACCCAAACTTCAGCTCTTTGCTGTCCAACATTTCTGCAAGAGAACTGGGAAAGCAGTTACCTGCCACAGGAAGTAGAGAGCCAAACAGATCTGGAGTGGAGCAGACCACAGCATGTTCAGGAAGCTAGTGAGATCCACAAATCTCTGAGCATCTACTGACATCAAGTTCACAATCTCCCCAACTGTGGATGAACGTTTCGCTGAGTTGGTGATGACCAGAGACTGAAAAATAAAATTCAGATAATCACACACTGAAGAGTTATTTATATTTAGTATCATGCCATAATCACACTCCTCTTCAGAAGGCATCAACCTTTATAGAATTATTTCAGCACAGGAGGCCATTTGGCCCATCGTATCAGTGCTGGCTGTTTTCAGGAGCAATTCAAGTACTCACTCCCTTCTCCTCCCCCCACATTCCAATACATTCCACCTTTTTAACATTTTTAAAATATCTCAATGTAGAAAAATTTACAGCAGAGAAGACCACTCTGCCCATCATGTCTGTGCCATTCAATGAACAAGTCCCCCAGCCTAATGCCATTTTTCAGCACTTGCCTCCACTACTCTTTCGGGCAGAGAGTTCCAGACCCTCACCGCCCTTTGGTTGAAAATCCTCTTCCTAATCTCCCCTCTAATCATTCTAGAAATGACAGAACTCACTGCTTCTCACCCACTCTATCCAGGCCCCTCCCGACATTATATAATCCCAGTGTTTTATATAGTTCTAACACAACCTCCCTGTTTTTACATTCTATGGCCTGGCTAACAAAAGATTCCATATGCCTTCTTAACCACTTTATCAACCTGTGCACCTACCTCAGAGTTCTGTGGGACATTCACTCCAAGTTTCCCCACTTCCGTTACACCTCTCAGTATCCTCCCTTTGCCTCGTTTGACCTCTCCAAAAGCATCACCTCTCACTTCTCCAAGCTGAAGTCTATTTGCACTTTTCTGCCACGTGAACAGTCCATTGATATCTCCCCGTGGTCTGCAGCTATCCTCCTCCTATCAACCATTTGGCCAATTTTTGTGTCACCTGAGAACTCCTCTATTACACACCCTATATTTAAGTCTAAATCATTAACGTTTGCTACAAAAAGCAAGGGAGGACTGAGCCCTGTACCACCCAACTGGAAACAGCTTTCCAGTTTGAAAAACACATGTCAATCATTGACCTTTGGTTCCTGCAACTGAGTTAATTTTATATTGAGGGTAAGGCTTCTACACACAGTGACACTCACTGAAGCAGTTAAAGAAGAAAAAAGACTTGCAATTACATAGCACCTTTCATGACCATGGAACCTCCCAAAGCACTTTATGGTCCATGACATACATTGAAAGTGTAGCTACTGCATTAGTGTAGGAAACATGATAGCCAAATTGTGCACAGCAAGCTCCAACAATGGCAATGTGATAATCTGTCAGCAGGATACTGGGAACTGACAAGGAGCCTGGTCCCATCTAAATCCCGTGCATCAAATGCTGAGGTGACTTGAAGTCACTCAAGGTTACAAGTGATTCCACCAGTTTTTCAGGTAGTTCCACAGCTTCCTGCCTCCTTGGACAGATTCACCTTTTTATTTCCTTATTTATTAGCCTGATTTCAATTTTTATAAATGGCCAATATAGGATTTGAATAATGTTCCCTGGATTATTATCCCAGTAAAATAACCATAGCAGCATAAAGAAGCTGTGGCTCTCACCTTGCGATATATAGCTCCAATGATTGCAGTCCGGAGTCGCATGCCAGTTACAAAGCAATACTGGAAGTGTTGGTGCAGGATGAGAGTTTGCACAGTGGCAGAAAGGAACATCAAGATTGAGATGCCATATCCCCACCAGGTCTTGGCTTCTTTGTTATTGATGAAGGAAATCAACATGCTGCATGTGAAAAAAAAAAGTGTGTATCAGGAACTGAAGCACTCAGCAAATACACAACTTCCTCTTTACGCACAATACTTTGAAAGTAAAAGCAGATGAATTCCATTGGCCCCTTTGTCAGCCTCTTCACTCAGTGAAAAACAGAGTTTGGGGATTTGGTACCTGCTTTATACCCCAATTGTGACAAAGATGGGGGTTAGCGTGTAACTTGGGCTGAATTGTGCAGTTTGCTGTAGAGTGGAGCAGGCTAAAATTGAACTATGTGTTTGAGGCAAGGTCCAGGGAGAATTTTCATTCTAAAGAACATTAAACAAAACCCTTCAGTATCTAAACTTCTTACTTGAGAAGTTGGGGATTGACGAAAGACAACAAGTCCTGGCACAGCTTCAGTGCTGATCCCACAAGGAAGTATGGACCAAAGGTTTTGCACAGAGCTACGAGGAATGAAGGGTGCTTCTGGTCCTCCTTGCTGGGAAACATCACCTCTGCTTCATGATTCTCCCCCTCCTTGCAGTCATACGTAGTTGGACATTTTGTATAGCGCGCCTCCTGTTTCCTAGTAATGACACAAAAACATGGCATTACTCACTGCTGGCCAGCATCTAAATCACAGAACGTCAACCAGACTGAACCCCTTGATTAGATTCCAGTCTGTAACTCACTCCCGGGTATCTGTTATTCTATATATAAACCACCCCGAACCCCTCGATTAGATTCCAGTCTGTAACTCACTCCCGGGTATCTGTTATTCTATATATAAACCACCCCGAACCCCTCGATTAGATTCCAGTCTGTAACTCACTCCCGGGTATCTGTTATTCTATATATAAACCACCCCGAACCCCTCGATTAGATTCCAGTCTGTAACTCACTCCCGGATATCTGTTATTCTATACGTACTACATTATCTGTTATCAGTAGGAATGGGGATGATGGGGCAGGGTTATTGTTACCTGCTTGCTTTCAGCTTCTCTTTCTCCCACTCTTTAAGTAGATTCGGCACTACAACATCTGACCTGTTGTCCGTGTTCAATGACCAGAGATCTTTGTCCTCCAGAGGGTGTTTGTAACCCTGTATTGCCATTCTATGAAATAGTGTGATAGAGAGAATGAGATGGAGAGAGGCAGAGACAGGGGTGGAGAGGGAGAAATAGACATTGTACTCGAGTATACAGACACAAGTAGGTTCACCCTCCCCGAACCATTACTGAACTACAGTCAAATCCTACCAAGACTAATATCAATTGGCTGGATATTCACCATTATATTGGTCCCAGGTGTTGAGATGGGCTGACTAGTGAATTTGATCCAGGGGGTTAATTCTCCCTAAACTACATCAGTGTAGCCAGGGTGATGTCCAACCAGGTTCCGCGACCTCCTTCACAGAGTCATGCCTGACTGACAGATCACTGACTCGCCAACCACAGAATACAGGCTGGAGGCTGAGCTGAAAGATACACATTTGTCCAAGAGAAAAAAGCCTTTAACTGTTTGTTTATCCTGCATCATCTAATTATGGCCTTGTTAGCAGCAGTCAGAGACCTGTTGACTGATCAGCCCAATTAATGGGTTTGTGTCAACAACATCTTCCACATAACGTCCCACAATGCTTCACAATGGCTCGAAGGGCTAGATGGCCTACTCCTGCTCCTTTTTATGTTCTTACAAGAGCATTATCAAACAAAAATGGCCCTAGTGAGATGACTAAATGTTCAGTCAAAGAGCGAGGTTATAAGAAGCATCGAAAAGTGGAGGGGTTTCAGGATGGAATTCCAGAGTTGAGGTCCAGAAGGTGGCACGGTGGCACAGTGGTTAGTACTGCTGCTTCAGAGCGCCAGGGACCAGGTCCGATTCCTAGCTTGGGTCACTGTGTCTGTGTGGAATTTGTACATTCTCCCCATGTCTGCGTGGGTTTCCGCCAGGTGCTCCAGTTTCTTCCCATAGTACAAAGACGAGCGGGTTAAGTGGATTGGTTGTGGTAAATTGTCCATCAATATCAGAAGAATTAGCAGGGTAAATATATGAGGTTACAGGGATAGAACTGGGTGGGATCGTTGTTGGTGCAGGCTCGATGGGCCGAACGGCCTTTTGTACTGTAGGGATTCTATGATTCTAACTACTGGCATGTTACCATTGCGGGAGTGATTAAAATTAAGGACATGCAAGGGGACGGAATGGAGCGCAGTGATCCTGAAGGTATTGAATGCTTCAACAATGCAAGCCCCCATGCAAGACTTCCTGAGAAGGTGAGAGGGCATGCTATCCAAGGGGCTTTGGCCTTGTGGATCCAGAACTGGCTTGCCTGCAGAAGGCAGAGAGTGGTTGTGGATGGGTCTTTTTCTGTGTGGAGGTCGATCACCAGTGGAGTGCCCCTGGAGTGTTCCAGGACCCTTGCTGTTTGTCATTTTCATAAATGACCTGGATGAGGAAGTGGAGGGATGGGTTGGTCAGTTCGCCGACGATACGAAGGTTGGTGGTGTTGTGGATGGTCTGGAGGGATGTCAGAAGTTGCAGCAGGACATAGATAGGATGCAAGACTGGGCGGAGAAGTGGCAGATGGACTTCAAGCAGATAAATGTGGTCCATTTTGGCAGGACCAATGGGATGAAGGAGTACAATATCAAGTGTCGGAGTCTTAGCAGTGTTGAGGAGCAGAAGGATCTTGGGGTCCGGGTCCATAGGACTCAAATCGGCCTCGCAGGTGGAGGATGTGGTCAGGAAGGCGTATGGTGTACTGGCCTTCATTAATTGAGAGATTGAGTTTAGGAGTCGGGAGGTAATGCTGCAACTTTATAAGACCCTTGTCAGACCCCACTTGGAGTACTGTGCGCAGTTCTGGTCACCTCACTACAGGATGGATGTGGAAGCTATTGAGAGGGTACAGAGGAGATTTACAAGGATGTTGCCTGGATTGGGAGGCATGCCTTATGAAGATAGGTTGAGGGAGCTAGGTCTCTTCTCCCTGGAGAGACGAAGGTTGAGGAGTGACCTGATAGAGGTTTATAAAATGTTGAGAGGTATAGATAGGGTGGATTCTCAGAGGCTATTTCCCAGGGCTGAAATGGTTGCTATGAGAGGACACAGGTTTAAGGTACTGGGAAGCAAGTACAGAGGAGATGTCAGGGGTAAGTTTTTCACTCAGAGGGTGGTGAGTGAATGGAATCGGCTGCTGTCGGTGGTGGTGGAGGCGAACTTGCTGGGATCTTTTAAAAGACTTCTGGATGAGTATATGGGATCTAATGGGATTGGGGGTTATAGATAGGTCTATGGCCTGGTAGGTATGGATATGATCGGCGCAACTTGTGGGCCGAAGCGCCTGTTTGTGCTGTAGTGTTCTATGTTCTGATGGTTCTCTGCGGCTTTAAAAAAAAAGCTTTATTCTCTCAGATGATGTGGATAAGAACATAAGAAATAGGAGCAGGAGTAAGCCATCTAGCCCTTCGAGCCTGCCCCGCCATTCAATAAGATCATGGCTGATCTGAAGTGGATCAGTTCCACTTTCCCACTTTCTCCCCATAACCCTTAATTCCCTTGTCTATCAGAAACCTATCTACCCGTGACTTAAATATATTTAGCTAGGTAGCCTCTACCACTTCAACGGGCAGAGAATTCCAGAGATTCACCACCCTTTGAGTGACGAAGTTCCTCTTCAACTCTGATCTAAACTGCCCCCCCTTATCTTGAGGCTGTGCCCTCTGATCCTGTTATCCTTTCTAAGCAGGAAGAATCTCTCTACCTCTACCCTATCCATCGCCTTCATTATCTTATACGTCTCTATAAGATCCCCCCCATCCTTCTAAACTCCAACAAGTACAGACCTAGTCTATTTAGTCTCTCTTCATAGGCCAACCCCCTCATCTCCAGTATCAGCCTAGTGAACCTCCTCTGCGCTCTCTCCAAGGCCAAAATATCCTTGCGCAAGTGCAGCAACCAAAACTGCACACAGTACTCCAGCTGCGGCCTCACCAGTACCCTGTACAGTTGCAGCAAGACCTCCCTACTTTTATATTCTATCCCCCTCGCTATAAAAGCCAACATTCCATTCGCCTTCTTGATCACCTGCTGCACCTGCAGACTGGGTTTTTGCACCTCGTGCATAAGGATCCCCAGGTCCCTCTGCACCATAGCATGCTGCAGCTTTTTGCCTTTTAAATAGTAATCCCTCCTACTATTATTCCTGCCAAAGTGGATAACCTCACACTTGCTAACATTATACTCCATCTGCCAGGTCCTCGCCCACTCGCTCAGCCTATCAGATCCCGCTGCAGACTTTCCACACCCTCCACGCAATTTGCTTTTCCACTTATCTCTGTGTCATCAGCAAATTTCGACACCCTACACTCAGCCCCCTCCTCCAGATCATCTATATAAATGGTAAATAGTTGAGGCCCCAGCACCGATCCCTGCGGCACTCCACTAGTCACCAACCGCCAACCAGAATAGCACCCATTGATACCAACTCTGTTTCCTATTAGACAGCCAATCCTCTATCCACGCTAACACCTTACCCCCAATTCCGTGCACCCTAACCTTCTGTAGCAACCTTCTATGAGGCACCTTATCAAACGCCTTTTGGAAATCTAAAAACACCACATCCACTGGTTCCCCTCTGTCTACCGCACTAGTCACATCCTCATAGAAATCCAACAAATTCATCAAACATGACTTCCCCTTAACGAATCCGTGCTGCGTCTGCTCGATCAAACCATTCTTCTCTAGGTGCCTCACTATTTCTTCTTTGATGGCAGATTCTAGCATCAACCAGTCATTGGTTGGGCCAGCATTTATTGTCCATGCCTAACTACCCTTGAACTGAGTGTCTTACTAAATCAATTCAGAGGCCAGTTAAGAGTCACATTTCTGTGGATCTGAAATCACACGTAGGCCAGACCAGGTGGGGGTGATAGATTTCCTTCCCTGAAAGATATCACTGATGAGGCTTCAAGACCATTAACAACGGTTTCATTGTCATCGTTCGACTTTTAATTCCAGATTTTATTGGATTCAAATTTTACCATCTACTCTGGAGGGATTCGAAACCGGATCTCCAGAACATTAACCGGGTCTCTGGATTATTATTCCAGTGAAAATATCACTACGCAACCATGAAATTGGCAGGGCAAGGACATGGAGAGATTTGCAAGCGAAGTGGGCAATTTAAAATCAAGCGGGGGATTCAGTGATGGCAATGCCATTGAATTCAAGGGGCAATGGTTAGATCCTCTCTTGTTGGTCAATGCCTGGCATCTGAGTGGTGTAAATGTTAACTGCCACTTATCAGCCCAGGCCTGGACATTGTCCAGGTCTTCTGCACTGGGACTTGGACTGCTTCAGAATCTGAGATGTTGCGAATGTTGAATATTGCGCCATCACCAAACAGCCTCACTTCTGACCTTATGATGGAAGGAAGGTCATTGATGAAGCAGCTGAAGATGGTTGGGCCGAGGACACTACCCTGAGGGACTCCTGCAGAGATGTCCTAGGGCTGAGATTACTGACCTCAATCACCACAACCATCTGTCTTTGTTCCAAGTATGATTCCAACCAGTTGAGGGTTTTCCCACTGAGTCTGGTTTTTGCTAGGGCTCCTTAATACCACACTCAAATGCTGCCTTGATGTCGAGGGCAGTCACTCTCACCTCATGTCTGGAATTCAGCTCTTTTGTCCATGTTTGAACCAAGGCTGTAATAAGATCAGGAGCGGAGTGACTCTGACAGAACTTGGCATCAGTGAGCAGGTTATTAAGTGCTGCTTGATAGCACCATTGATGACCCCCTTGTGTCATTTTGTCGTTGATCGAGAGTAGACCGATGGAGCGGTAATTGACCGGGTTGGATCTGTCCTGCTTGTTGTGTACAGGACATACCCGGGCAATTTTCCACATTGTTGGGTAGATGCCAGTGTTGTAATTGTACTGGAACAGCTTGGCTAGGAGAGCAGCAAGTTCTGGAGCACATCTTCTGTGGTGTTTGCAAAATATTGTCAGGACCCCTAGCCTTTATAGTATCCAGTACCTTCAACCGTTTCTTGATATTACGTGGAGTGAATCAAATTGGCTGAAGATTGGCACCTGTGAAGCTGGGGACCTCTGGAAGAGGCCAAAAAAAATCATTTTCTCGGCACTACTGGGATGATGATTGTCACAAATGCTTCAAACCTTGACTTCTGCACTGATGTGCTGGGCTTACTCCATCACTGAGGATGGGGGATTTGTGGAGCCTCCTCCTCTGTTGTTCACGGTTGGACATGACAGGATTGTACAGCTTGGATCTGATCTGCTGCTTGTAGAATTACTTAGTTCTGTCTATTACTTGCTGCATATGCTGTTTGGCTCACAATTAGTCCAGTGTTTCACCTGGCGAATGTCCTCCTGAATTCTTCATTGAACCAGAAACTTAAAAGATTCCTGATAATCCAAATACACCACATCCAATGGTTCTCCCTGTCGGGGGAATTAGCCGTCCTGTCATGAGGACCGTTTGACTGCTGTAATGAGGAGGAAACCACTCACCTAGTAAACCACCAGAACGTCAATCTAGATAGGAATCCAGCACTCAGTTCAGGGCAGGGATTCTGTGATAAATAAAAACAGCATTGATCAATCTTCTCCAGATTAGAATTCATAGAACGATACCGTACAGAAAATCATTATCCCACCATGTCTGTACCGGCTCTTTTAAAGTGCTATTCAGTAAGTATTCTCCTTTCCCATAGCCCTGGATGTTTCTCCTTCTGAAGTATTTATTAAATATCCTGATGTTATTATTGAATCTGTTTTCGCAGCCTTTTTAGGTCGTCACATCTCACTATATATCCAGGTGCCAACCCTACTGTCAGCTTTACCCAATTTATACCAAAACCCATCACAATTTTAAAGTTAATCACACCAAAATCTTTTGTGGGGGGCACGGTGGCACAGGGTTAGCACTGCTGCCTCACAGCGGCAGGGACCCGGGTTCAATTCCCAGCTTGGATAACTGTGTTGAGTTTGCATGTTCTCCCCATGTCTGCATGGGTTTAAGTAGAAACTAAAAGCAGGAATAGGCCATTTGGCCCTTTGAGCCAGCTCCACCATTCATTTTAAATCAATATCATGATCTCTTCTTCATGTCCTTTGATCCCTTTAGCCCCAAGAGCTATATTAATTTCCTCTTGAAATCACACAATGTTTTGGCTTCAACTACTTTTCATGGTAGTGAATTCCACACATTCAGCACCCTTTGGGTGAAGAAATTTCTCCTCACCTCAGTTCTGAAAGGTTTACCCCTTATCCTCAAACTTAGACCTCTACTTCGGGACTCCTCCACCATTGGGAACATTCTTTCTGAATGGACTCTAATTCCGTTGAATTTTATAAGTTTCTATGAGATCCCCTCTCACTCTTCTAAACTCTAGTGAATATAATCCTAGCCAACTTAGACCTGCCATCCCCAGGAATCAGCCTGGTAAACCTTCACTGCACTCCCTCTATAGCAAGGGCATCCTTCCTCAGATAAGGACACCAAAATTGTACACAATACTACAGGTGTGGCCCTATTCAATTGCATCAAAACATCTCTATCCCTATACTCAAATCCTCTTGCTATGAAGGCCAACATACCATTTGGCTTCTTTACTGCCTGCTGTACCTGCATGCTTACTTTCAGTGACTGATGCATGGGGACTCCAAGATCTCATTGAGTTTCCACCTCTCTCAATTTACACCCAATCAATTAAACATCTGCATTCCTATTATTGGCTACCAAATTGGATAACCTCACATTTCTCCTCAGTAAACTCTACTAATACATCCCCAAAGAATTCCAGTAGATTCGTCAAGCATGATTTCCCTTGTGTAAATCCACGCTGACCTTGTCTGATTCTACTACTGCCTTCCAAATGCCAAGTTATGAAATCCTTGATAATGGACCCTAGCAACTTCCCTAGTTCCAATGCTAGGCTTACTGGTCTATAGCTCCTTTTTTTCCACTACCTCCTTTTTTGAATAAAGAACAAAGAACAGGAACAGGCCTTTCAGCCCATCAAGCCTGCGCCGATCACGGTGTCTTATCTAGACCAACCTCCTGTCTCCCTCTGCACCCTGTCTGTTCACATGCCTATCCAGATAAGTCTTAAATGTGGCTAATGTATCTGCCTCAACCACTTCACTTGGCAGAGCATTCCAGGCTCCCACCACCATGTAAAAAAAGCTTCTCCCACACACCGTCACTGACTTTTGTCTTGAACTCATGCCCCCTTTGTAATTGTCATTTCTGCCCTGGGAAAAAGCTTCCAACTGTTCACCCTATCCATACTTCTCAAATTTTATAAACTTCTATCAGGTCGCTCTTCAGCCTCCGTCTTTCCAGGGAGAACAATCCCAGTTCATTCAATCTCTCCTCATAGCTAATACCCTCCATACCAGGCAACATCCTGGTTAACCTTTTCTGTTCTCCCTTCAAAGCCTCCATGTCCTTCTGGTAGTGTGGTGACCAGAATTGGACACAGTATTCCAAATGTAGCCTAACCAATGTTTTATATAACTGTAACATAATTTACCAACTTTTATACTTGATGCCCCGTCCGATGAAGGCAAGCATGCCGCATGTTTTCTTCACCACCTGTGCTGCCGCTTTTAAAGATCTGTGGATCTGTACGCCCAGCTCACTCTGTCAATGTTCCTGATGGTTCTGCCATTTATTTTATAGCTTCCATCTGAATTGGATCTATCAAAGCACATCACCTCACATTTGTCCAGATTAAATTCCATCTGTCATTTCTCCCCTCAATTTTCCAGCCCATATCCTGCTGTATTCTCTGACAATCTTTATAAGACCCTTGTCAGGCCTCATTTGGAATACTGTGCACAGTTCTGGTCGCCTCACTATAGGAAGGACGTAGAAGCTATTGAAAGGGTACAGAGGAGATTTACAAGGATGTTGCCTGGACTGGGAGGCATGCCTTATGAAGTTAGGTTAAGGGAACTGGGACTCTTTTCCCTGGAGAGATGAAGGTTGAGAGGCGACCTGACAGAAGTATATAAAATGTTGAGAGGAATAGATAGGGTGGATTCTCAGAGGCTATTTCCCCGGGTTGAAATGGTCGCTACGAGAGGACACAGATTTAAGGTGCGGG
Organism: Carcharhinus amblyrhynchos; assembly: GCF_965287045.1. NCBI lineage: Eukaryota > Metazoa > Chordata > Chondrichthyes > Carcharhiniformes > Carcharhinidae > Carcharhinus > Carcharhinus amblyrhynchos. Next base: position 1,487,292 of record NC_137344.1, on the reverse strand, counting down.
GAAGAAAGTACAGAAGTGATGTTAGGGGTAAGTTTTTCACTCAGAGGGTGGTGAGTGAATGGAATCGGCTGCCGTCAGTGGTGGTGGAGGCGAACTCGCTGGGGTCTTTTAAAAGACTTCTGGATGAGTATATGGGGTTTAATGGGATTGGGGTTTATAGATAGGTTTACAGATTGGTAGGTGTTGATGTGTTCGGTGCAACTCGTGGGCCAAAGGGCCTGTTTGTGCTGTAGTGTTCTATGTTCTATGTTAATCTTCATCACTATCTGCAACTCCAGGAATCTGAGTATCGTCTGCAAACTTGCTAATCAGACCAGCTACCTTTTCTTCCAAGTCATTTATATATATTACAAACAGCAGCGGTCGAAGCCCTGATCTCTGCGGAACACCCCCAGTTACAGACCTCCATTCCAAAGAATACCCTTCCCCTGCTACCCTCTGCCATCTATGGCTGAGCCAGTTCTGAATCCATCCAGCTAGTTCACCCCTGATCTCACGTAATTTAACCTTTTGTACCAACCTACCATAAGAGACCATGTCAAATGTTTACTAAAGTCCATGTAGACAATATCCATGGCCCTTCCCTCAATCATTTTTATCTCTTCCTCAAAAATTTCAAGCAAATTAGTGAGACATGACATCCCTCATACAAAACCATACTGCCTGTTGCTAATGACACCATTCAGTTCCAAATGTGTATAGATCCTATCCCTAAAAATCTTCTCCAACAGTTTCCCTGTTACTGATGTCAAGCTCACTGGCCTATAATTATCTGGGTTATCCTTGCTCCCTTTCTTAAATGACAGGACAATATTGGCTATCTTCCAATCCTCTAGGAACTCATCAGTAGCCAACGAAGAAACAAAAATTTCTGTTAGAGGCCCAGAAATTTCCTCTCTTGTCTCCCTCAGTAATCTGGGACAGACGCCATCTTCCACTGGGGATTTTCCTATCTTAATGGTTTTTAATGTCCCTAACACTTCCTTCCTCTTAATGATGACTTGTTCTAATGGGTATACACACCCCTCCAAGACACCATCAATCAATGTGTTCCTCTCCTTTGTGAATGCCAATGCAAAATATTCATTAAGGATCTCACCCACTTCCTGTGATTCTACACATAATTTCCCTCCTTTGTCCTTGAGTGGACCAACTCTTTCTCTAATTATCCTCTTGTTCCTAATATATGTGTGAAATGCCTTGGGATTCTCCTTAATCCTGCCCACCAAGATTTTGTGATCCTTTTTGCCCTCCTAACTCCATTTGAGTTCTTTTCTACTTTATTTTTCAAGCGCTTCATCTGTTTTTAGTTGCCTTGACCTCATGCATGCATCCTTTTTCTTTTTGAAAAGTCTCACAATTTCCCTGGTCATCCACAGTTCCCGAATCCTGCCTTTCCTTCCTGTTTTTCCTTTTCACAGACACATGCCAATCCTGCACTCTGATCAACGGCTCCTTAAAAGACTCCCACATGCCAGATGTGGATTTACCCTCAAACAGCCTCTCCCAGGCAACAGCCTCCAAATCCGGTTGTAGGTCAGCCTTTCCCCAGTTTCGCACCTTAACCCCAGGACAACACTCGTCCTTTTCCATGACGAAAATCTACAGAATTGTGGTCACTGTTTGCCACATGTTCACCCCCTTTGATGACCTGGCTGGATTTATTCCCTAGTACTAGGTCCAGTATAGCCACCTCTCTAGTTGGACTATCCAATATTGTTCCAAAAAATCTTCCTGGACACACTTAACAAATCCCTCACCATCTGAACCCTTAGCCCCAAGGGATTTCCAGTCAATGAGGAAAGTTAAAGTTTCCCACTACAACAACCCTATTGTTTCTACATCTATTTACATATCTGTTCTTCAACTTCCTGTGGGCTGTTCGGAGGCCTGTAGTACACCTTCAACATAGTGACTGGCCTTTCCTTTTCTGAGTTCTATATGATTCCTCTAAGGTGTGCTCCTGTTGTATGGCTGTAATATGCTCCCTAACCAGTACTGCAATTCCCCCACCTCTTTTACCTTTCTCTCTCTCTCCCCTAAAATATTTATATCCCAGAATATTTAACTGCCAGTCCTGTCCCTCTTTTAACCAAGTCTCCGGTGTCACAACCACATCCAAGTTCCACGCATGAATCAAGGCTCTAAGCTCATCTGTCTTACCCGTTATACACCTCGCACTGAAGCGGATGCACTCCAGACCTCCAAGCCCAAAGAGTTCGACCTCTCCCAGCGTGCTCTTCCTCTTAGCCAGCCTGGCCTTGGTCCCATGTTTATTCCCAATCTGTTCAATTACTGACCTACTGTTCTGATTCCCACCTCCCTGCCACACTAATTTAAACTCACCCAAATCACACGAGCAAATCTCCCAGCCAGGATACTGGTGCCCCTCCAGTTGAGGTGCAACCTGTCCTTCTTGTACAGGCCCCAGCTTCCCTGGAAGACATCCCAGTGATCCACAAATCTGAAGCCCTCCCTCCTGCACCAATTCTTCAGCCAGTTGCACCATCTCCCTTTTCCTAGCCTCACTAGTGTGCTTACATTAGCTACTCTCCAATCTGAAGGAACTATTCCAGAGTCCGAAGAATTTTGGAAAATAACCACCAGCGGATCTACTATTTCCAGGGCCACTTCCTTCAGTTCTCTGGGATGAAGATCATCAGGACCTGGAGATTTATCCACCTTCAATCCCACCAATTTCCCCAAAAACGTTTCTCTCCAAATGCTGATTTCCTTTAGCTCCTCACTAAAACTTGTTTCTCTCAGCACTTCTGGTACATTATTCATGTCTTTGTGAAGCCTGAAGCAAAGGACAAATTTAATTCCTCAGCTATTTCTTTATTCCCCGTTATAAATTCTCTTGTTTCTGGCCTAAGGGACCAACATTTGTTTTTGTCAATCCTTTTCTTTTTACATATCTATGGAAATTTTTACAGTTAGTTTTTATGTTCCCTGCTTTCATACTCTATTTTTTCCTTCTTAATCAATTCTTTGGGTTTCTTCCAGGTGCTCTGGTTTCCTTCCACATTCCAAAGATGTGCAGGTTAGGTGGATTGGCCATGCTAAGTTGCCCTTAGTGTCCAAGTTGTGTAGGTTAGGTAGATTAGTGGGTTGCATGTGCAAGGTTACAGGATGGGTCCAGGGATGGGTCTGGATCAGATGCTACTCAGAGTCAATGGCCTGAATGGCCTCTTCTGCACTGCAAGAATGCTATGATTCTATGACACACATTTTCTGTTGACCTCAAGTAACTGGAGACTTCAACACCAATGTCAGAGGTGTGAAGAGTGTGCGAACCTCAATGCTGCAGAGCCAGCTGCAGCTGGACTTACCTCATCTGGTGATGCTGCGGAGAAATATGGAGGAGGTTCACTGAAACAGCAGAGAACGAACTGGATCAGAACTAAGGCAAAGTATATGTAGAATGTGGTAAATCGGAAGACATCAGATACACCACCCTGCAGAGAAAGAACAATACACAGAAAAGTAGTCAGCAACTCATTCACAACTTAGGGCAAAAGCAACTGGCTGGATATCTATCACTATAGCTCAAAGTCTTACAAGCAAAATGAAAATTCAACTTAGATAGGGCTACCAGCCCCATTCAAGCCACTGCCTAACCTGACCAGCGTCATCACTGAAAGCTTTGCAGAAACAGTCACTGATTCGGCAAAATTCCAGAATACCCACTTGCCCCTGTCCACATGATTTACCCATTTCTGATCAGTGACCTCAGTCACCTCAGTGCTATATGGATGCAATGACTTAACATTTACCAAATAGTGAGGCTAATCCATTTAAAATTCATGGGGACGTTTCAATTAATACTTTCTGCAGCTGCTCAGCTCTTTCTGCTTACCTCACTGAGTGCCCCCAGAATCTTTGATCTGAATGGAATCACAGCACAAAGCAACGCTATAAGCCAGAAGAAGAAGAGCACTCCAGACGACTGGATCCCCCGTAACCTCTCATACTGGATCAAAAACGTCGCCAGTAGCTGAAATCACAATGAATATGTGTTAGAAACGGCCCCCCCTCTACATCACTAAGTTCTGTAACAGAACCCCACACTGACCCACATACCAGTTATATTGGAGTTAAGAACACTCAGTTCTTTCGCATCTGCTCTCCAGGTGCATGGCTGCTGATGACCTTGGCTGAAATTGCCTGAGCTATTGCACATGGGGGACCTGATGGAGATGTTCCAAATGTGGGAAGGAACTCTTTACCTGAGAGGGGAGCTGTCCATAATAAGAATTGTACACCAAATCAGAGCCAGGCCTTTCAGAGGTGAAGTCTGGAAACATCCTTTCATGTAAGGGTCGTGGAGATCTGAAACTCACTTTCCCCAAAAAGCTAGGGAATATGGGGTTCAGTTGTAACTTTCAAGACTAGAATGAACAGGATTTGGGTTGGGAATGGTATTCAGGATATGAAAAAAAAGGTTGGAAAATGGAGTTTGAGGTGATCAGCCATAATCATATCCAATGTGGAGCAGAGTCAAGGGGCTGAATGGTCTCCTCCTGTTCCAGTATAACAAGCCTGAGGTAGGATGAATGGCCTCCTTCTGTTCCTGTGTAACAGGTTTGAGGGGGGGCTGAATGGCCTCCTTCTGTTCCTGTGTAACAGGTTTGAGGGGGGGCTGGTCTCCCTCTCATCAGTATCACTTCACTGCCCATCTTCCCATTAGTCAGGATACTCAGACCCATCACAGGGAACCTGTGACTCCAGTTTCAGACCTTCCCCTAGTAATCGAGACAGAGGGTGCAAAGCTGCAGATGCAATCCTGATACAATATCATAATTACAATCTCTACCATGTCAGCACAGTTAGGTCAGAGCTGGATAAATCACCCAAACACATCAATGCACAAACTGAAGTGCTGCGAATTCCAACCAGCTAACCACAAAGCAACATAAAGTGTGTTAATGCCAGGATTCTGTGATGCTCTGCTCACCATCGTGACCCCCAGCACCAAAGGACTGATGAAATACACTGCAGCTCGTGTTTTCGCTTTTTCAGCCAAGGAGAAGAAGAGATCCGCCCAGCAGATGATCCACAGCAAGAATCCAAGAACCTGCAGAACACAGAACCAGTAGTCAGACAACAGGGGACAAACACAGGTCACACCAATACAACAGTATGTTTCAAAGCGACTGGGTGTCCAACACACACGTACACATACACACGTGTGAACACAAACACATGCACGTATACATATGAAAGGCTCCAACAGGAGCTATTGGGAAATCAACATGGACACTGCCTGTTTTTCCAATGCTGCCTCCCTAAAGGTCAGGGCCCACATGGCGAAAGCAGACCAGAGTTGGTAATGTCTCAGGTCTGCCTCTGGATAACCACTGGTCTGCAACAGGCTAAAACTACAACTTACCAACACACAGAGCCCTGGTAGGTCAACCATCCAACTGTACTGACTCAGCACTAAATGCAAGTGAGATGAACATACCTACGCTCCCAGAGAAGATGCAACGTTCCATTCATGACACAAGCTACACACTGCATTAGGGCATTTCACAAGCTTAATGCTCACATTCCCAAGTCAAGGACAGAGGATTAACTTTATCCTAACCTTCCACACCAGACATTCCACTTGGGAGTTACCTGCACATCGAAGGGACCCACATGTCCAAGCACGACACCAGCGAAGACCCACTGCTGGACGGACAAAGACCATGGCATAGCGGTACAGTACTGAGGACTGCTGCCTTACAGCGCTAGGGACACAAGTTCAACTCTGGCCTCCAGTCACTGTCTGTGCAGAGTCTACACATTCTTCCTGTGTCTGCGTGGATTTCCTCCGACAGTCCAAAGATGTGCCGGTTAGGTTGATTGGCCATATTAAATTGGCCCTAGTGTCGGGGGATTAGCAAGGTAAAAGTGTGAGGTTATGGGAAGAGGGCCTGTGTCAGATTGTAGTCAGTACAGACTTGAAAGGCCAAATGGCCGCTTTCTGTACTGTATGGATTCTGTGATTACTAGAAACAGTTTCTTTCCACCTTCATAACATCACTCATCTTTGCCTGTCTCATCTGCTGTTGAAACTCTCATTCATACCTTTGTCACCTTTAGACTTGGCTACTCCTGTGCACTCTGGCTAGTCTCCCACATTTTACAGAACATAGAACACTACAGCACAAACAGGCGCTTCGGCCCACAACTTGTGCCGATCATATCCATACCTACCAGGCCATAGAATCATCTATAACTCCCAATCCCATTAAATCCTACGTACTTGTCCAGAAATCTTTTAAAAGACCCCAGCGAGTTCGCCTCTACCACCACCGACAGCAGCCGATTCCACTCACTCACCACCCTCTGAGTGAAAAACTTACCCCTGACACCTCCTCTGTACCTGCTCCCCAGCACCTTAAACCTGTGTCCTCTCATAGCAACCATTTCAGCCCTGGGAAATAGCCTCCGAGAATCCACCCTATCTATTCCTTTCAACATTTTATAAACCTCTATCAGGTCGCCTCTCAACCTTTGTCTCTCCAGGGAGAAGCGACCTGGCTCCCTCAGCCTATCTTCATAAGGCATGCCTCCCAATCGCGGCAACATCCTTGTAAATCTCCTCTGCACCCTCTCAATAGCCTCCACATCCTTCCTGTAGTGAGGCGACCAGAACTGCACACAGTACTCCAAGTGGGGTCTGACAAGGGTCTTATAAAGTTGCAGCATTACCTCCCGACTCCTAAACTCAATCCCTCGATTAATGAAGGCCAGTACACCATACGCCTTCTTGACCACATCCTCCACCTGCGAGGCCGATTTAAGAGTTCTATGGACCCGGACTCCAAGATCCTTCTGCTCCTCAACACTCCTAAGACTCCTACCCTTGATATTCTACTCCTTCATCCCATTGGACCTGCCAAAACGGACCACCACACATTCATCCGCATTGAAGTCCATCTGCTACTTCTCCGTCCAGTCTTGCATCCTATCTATGTCACGCTATGTCTGGACATCCCTCCAGACTATCCACAACACCACCAACCTTCGTGTCGTCAGCAAACTTACCAACCCATTCCGCCACTTCCTCATTTATGAAAATGACAAACAGCAAGGGTCCCAGAACAGATCCCTGGGGCATTCCACTGGTGACCGACCTCCATGCAGAAAAAGTCCCACAACCACACTCTACCTTCTGCAGGCAAGTCACTTCTGGATCCACAAGGCCAAAGCCCCTTGGATCCCATACCCTCTCACCTTCTCAAGAAGTCTTGCATGGGGGACCTTTTCAAATCACCCTTATGTTGCATAAGGGTGCATATGGGTCGTCAGGGAGGGGTAATACCTTTGGTGGGGGAACATGTCACGTCATTTCAGGGCGGTTTATCCATCCTTGAAAATGCTCGCACGGAGGGCAGAAGAAACGTTTCAAAGACACACTCAAGGCCTCCCTGAAATCGCTTGACATTGACACAACCACCTGGGAAACGCTGGCACAAAACAGCCCTACCTGGTGCTGCCTCATCCATAAAGGCTGTCAAGCTCACGAAGCAAGGTGCATTGCTGAAGCACAACTTAAGCGCGAGCTGCGCAAGTCCAGAGCCACCAGCGCAACAACTAGTGTCTACACAAGTCTGTCCAATATGTGCCAGGACATTCCGTGCCCGAATTGGCCTGATCAGTCATCTTTGGACATACCACCACCAGCCTCAAGATGACTAATGGTGTCGAGGTTCTCATCGATGACGATGGACAAACAACATGTTGCATAAACTTGATGCCATCCAAAATGTTACTGCTCACGTCCCAACTTGGTTCCAAATTTAGTTTGTCTATTACCCAGGTTCCCACTGATCTGCACCACTTCCTAGTTAAGCAATGCCTCCATTTTAAAAATTGAATCCTTGTTTTTAAACCCTTCAAGGTCTTGCCCCACTGTTTCTCTATATCTCCTCCAGCCACACAACCCTCCGAGAAATCCGTGTTCCTCTAAAATCAGGTGCCTTGAGCATCAGTTTAATCCTCCTCCTTGATCAATTTACAGCCTTTGACATGGTTGACCACATTCTCCTCCTGGTCTAGCTGGCTGGCACTGTCCTCAGCCATTTCCATTCTTAATATCTAATTGTAGGAAGACTAACATTTGCAATGGTTCCCCTCCCTGCTCCCACACCATTACTTTGGTGTTCACCAAGGATCGATCCTTAGTCCCCTCACATGTCTCATCTAAAATTGGCACCATTATCCAAAAACATTGCTGGTTTTATAAGTACCCTGAAGGTATTAGCTCTTTCTCTCTTTACCACCCCCCCCAACACCTCTTGATTCCCCTAATGATCAGGTTACTTATCCAACATCCTTTACTGGACAAGCTGAAATTTCCCCAATTAAATACTGGGAAAAACAAGGTCATTGTTACCATTGTCTCTGCTACTCTGAGCTCTGAAATTCCCTCCCTGCTTCACTTTCCAATCATTTGATTCATTCTTAGGACATAGCGCTGTTGGCTACGCCAGCATTTATTGCTGATCTCTCATTGCTCTTAATGTGGTAGTGGTGAGCTGCTTTCTTGAACCACTGCAGTCTGAGGTGCAGGCAAACCCACAGTGCTGTTAAGGAGTTCCAGAATTTTGATCCAGTGACAGTGAGGGAACAGTGATATATTTCCAAGTCAAGATGTTGGCCAGAATTTTGGGCTCATCTGCTGCGAGCATAAACAGTGATACAGGCAAAGTCATGCTCAGGTTGGCCAACTTCCTGAGGAAACCTTGTTAAGGGATAGGGAGATTTGCCTATGAAGTTTGTTGTCAGAGCTTGTCTGTAAATTCCACAAAGTTATGGGGGAAATATTGGTTTAGGCTCTAGCTTGGAATATTAGATCTTGGAGCAGATTCCAGATTATTGCTTATCTGCTCTTCATGTTTTGACAGAATTATCTTTATGCCAAGTATAATAAAATATGAAACATGAGGAAAGGGTAAGGGAATGGGAGTTCAGGATTAGCTCTTACTGGGCTGATACAGGCACAATGGGACAAAGTGTCTCCATCTGTGCTGCCCTGCCCTATAATTCAAACTGATCTGGTTCTGGGTAAAGAGCAGCAATTAGTCACCTTAAACAATGGCTGCAAAATGATTACAAATCAGTGTAAAAAGACATGTACAATGAGGGTATTGGATTAAAAAGGAAATTACACAAGAAAAAGAAACTTGTCAAGTTTTATTTATTCATTCCTGGGATATAGGTGCCATTGACAAGGTTGGCATTTAAATTAATCATCTCCAATTGTCTTCAAGGAGGTGATGGTGGGTTGTCTCCTCAAACCACTGCTCTCCATGCTGTGTAGGTACAGCTTCAGTGCTATTAGATGTTTCAGAATTTTCACCCAGCAACACAGCTCCAAGTCAGGACAATGCAAGAATGGCAGATATCTTATGTTGTCAGGTGTTGGATTTTAATAAAGTCTTTGTAGCCTTGAGTATAAATAAGTGATTTGCAAGCAGGGACAAAATGTAACATAGTATCATCTACAAATTTTACAAAAATAGGTGGGAAAGCAGGCAGTGAAGAGGATAAAAAGGATTTACAGATGGACAGGTAGGCTGAAATTTAACAGATGGATTTAATGTGGATAAGTGAGAGGTTATCCATTTTGGCAGAAAAATAGAAAGGCAAATTACCCAAAGGAAAGTAGATTCAAAATGTGTCTGGACAGAGGGACCTGGGCTTTCATGTTCATGAATCACAAAGCATGTTGTCATTTATTGCAAGAGGACTGCAGTGCAAAAGTAAAGTGTTACTGCAGTTGTACAGGGTGTTGGTGATACCACACCAGGAGTATTGGTTCCAGTTTTGCTCTCCTTGAGGAAGGATGGATATTCAGGAGATAGATTCTGGGGAATGAAGGGGTTAATGAGGAGCGCTTAAACTGTGTGTATAAGCCCAAACTGGAGTTTAGAAGGATGCTGCAAAACAAATCTAGACAGGTTAAGTCAGTAACCAAGAAAATGGCACAGAGAATATAACATTGATGTAAAATTCACTTAGAAGGGGAAGAAAAAAATTTTACACTTTAAGGGTAGGAAACATTTGTGTTCAGAGGGGCCTGGAATTAAGCATAGCACAAAAACCAAGAAAGCAGATTGTAGATGAGCCTGAATTACAAAGTGATTGGAGTAGAGGGAGGTGACAGCCTACTGATATCACTAGACTATTAATCCAGAAACCCAGGGTTGAATTCAAATTCAACAAAAAATTCTGGAATTAAGATCCTACTGATGACCATGAAACCATTTGACAATTACCTGAAAAACCTCTGGTTCACTAATGCCCTTGAAGGAATTCTACTATTCTTACCTGGTCTTGCCTACATGTAACTGAACCACATTGCTGTGGGTCTGCACTCAGCTACCCTCTGAAGTGGCCTAGAAAGCCATTTGGTTGACACTAGGGATGGGCAATAAATACTGGCTGGCCAGCCAGCAATGCACCATGGACAAGCTGGGCCAAAGGGCCTGTTTCCATGCTGTAAACCTGACTTTAGACCAGAGTTGTCACTCAAGTGGATAGAGCCATGAAGGCAGCTTATAGTGTGTTAGTGTTTATTAAACAGGGGTTTGAGTTTAAGAGCCATGGGGTTATGTTGCGACTATACTGACATTGGTGAGACCACATTTGAAGTGTGCTCAGTTCTGGTCACCTCACTATAAGGAGGATTTGGAAGCATTGGAGAGAGAGAGAGTGCAGAGAAGATTTACCAGGATGCTGCCTGGTTTGGAGGGTAGGTCTTATGAGGAAAGGTTGAGGGAGCTGGGGCTTTTCTCTTTAGAGCAGAGGAGGATGAGGTGACTTAAGTTTAAGATGAGAGGGATTGATAGTGGATGTGCAGAGCCTATTTCCTTGGGTGGATGTAGCTGTTATTAGGGGGCATAACTACAAGGTTCATGGTGCAAGATATAGGAGGGATGTCCAAGATAGATTCTTCACTCAGTAGTTGGGATGTGGAATAGACTGCCTGCTGTGATAGTGGAGTCAGACTTTAGGAACTTAAATGATTATTGGATAGGCACATGGAGTACTGTAGAATTATAGGGAGGGGATAGCTTGATCTTGGGATTGGACATTGCTTGGCACAACACTACAGCACAGTACAGGCCCTTTGGCCATCAATGTTCTATGTTTCTGTGTTATGACTTTATGACACCTGCAAATAAAACAAGTGAAGAATTCTTGTTGCATTTGTATACTGGCCTGGTAAGACCACATGGAGTACTTTTATTCCCTTAAAAATACAATTGTGTTTCACTGAAGGTTCATCAACTGATTCCAGAGATAATCTTAGAGGTAATTGAGTAAAATGGACCTATATTCCAAGATTTAGAAGAATGGCATTAAAAAGTGTCAAGTGAATTGGCCAGGTAGAAAAATAAACAAACAATTAGTTTAAACAGAGAGTAACAGCTCCCTGAAAATGTTAAATCAAATGCTCCATACTTGCACGGAAGCTTTGTGTTTTAAAAGTTAATGATTCACTTGTTCTCTTTAAGGTACAGCTGAGGCCTTAGAAAATACTGATAATTGTCTTATCAGGACTATTTCCTCTGGCAGAATGAGTAGACATGTGGGTATGCCAGCGTTGGACTGGTGTAAACACAGTAAAAAGTCTGACAACACCAGGTTTTAGTCCAACCTATTTATTTGATAATATTCTCACAAGCTTTCGAGGGGTTACCCTCTTCGTCAGGTGAATGGAGAGTTCTGGCCTCAGACAGAGCATATAAAGCACAGACAGTTTAGAGATTACTGATTAAAATGCGAATCCTTACACCTAACCTGCTGTTCAAGACCTGAAGTGGCTGACAATGTGAGTGGTAGGAGCACTGATCACAGTTTAAAGAGATGTGTATTGTCTCCAGACAGTACAGTAAGTGAGGTTTTGCAAACCCAGGCAAGTCACGGGGGTTACAGATAGTGCGACATGAACCCATCTGTAACCCCTGTGACTTGCCTGGGTTTGCAAAACCTCACTTACTGTACTGTCTGGAGACAATACACATCTCTTTAAACTGTGATCAGTGCTCCTACCACTCACATTGTCAGCCACTTCAGGTCTTGAACAGCAGGTTAGGTGTAAGGATTCGCATTTTAATCAGTAATCTCTAAACTGTCTGTGCTTTATATGCTCTGTCTGAGGCCAGAACTCTCCATTCACCTGACGAAGAGGGTAACCCCTCAAAAGCTTGAGAATATTATCAAATAAATAGGTTGGACTAAAACCTGGTGTTGTCAGACTTTTTACTTTAGAATGAGTAGATCCACAGTTAGTACCATGCAGAGCTGATAACAGTAACAGCCACTTACTGAATTTGCCAGTTCTCTCTCATTCAACTCTTGTCTTTTACTGTGTGCACTCAGGACAAATACAGGCTTGAATTTAGCACAAAGAATGTGGAGTTTGTTGGTTATTTACATTGGCATGTGTACAGGACAGTGGTTTACATAGCAAGACAAGTCTGAACCATCACTACTTAAAATTCCTGGATCAGAAACACCTGGAAAATTAGTAAATAGAGAATGAAGCAGCCAGTCAATTACTGCAATTCTGTAGATTACACACAGCAAAGTTTACATAAAAATTACATAGAAGTATTTTGCATTTCCTTTCTGAAACAAATCTCAGATCCAGTGCCAGCAAGAAACATTCCAAAAGATAGAATGCAGCATGGAGTTAGATACAGAGTAAAGCTCCCTCTACACTGTCCTCAAATGCTCCCAGTGCAAGTAAAGACTTAATGGGAGTGTTAATGTACAAGATGGGCTGAATGGTCATTGCAGCTTTGCTGCAGTTTGGTTCCTCCAAGCTGGTTAAAGTTTGCCTTAGTGCCCTGCTTGGAGAAGTGTTTGGGATGAGGTAACAAAAGCTTCAATCCACAGAAGCTGTACTCCAGTGGGGTATGGAAAAAAAGAATTGGTGGGGAAAATTGTTTAGTGGCAAACCTACCATTTTGACTCTGTTGAGTAAGGTGACCCTGATGTAACCTCTGTTGCTGTGTCGGAGATATAGGAAGTAGAGAGGAAAGGTCACCCACAGGTACACACATGGAATCCAAACCAGGACAGTCTTCTGGAAGCACAGTGTCAGATCAGGATTGTCTGAGTTTAATGTTAAGTTATGATCCTGTAACAGAAAGGGACAGGTGATACAAACAAGTTAACATGGGAAAGGCACACAAACTATCCACAATCTGACCCTTCATATCCAATTTTAGTTGCTTCACTCAGCTACTTTTCCTTCAGCTGTCTGGGCCCCAAGCTCTGGCAATCCCCAAAAACTGCTTCTTTGCAAGGAGGGGAGTAGTTTCTGCCTCTTTACCCAGCTCTTGGCCACTTCCCCCAGCTCATGTCATGGCACATTCTATGATACTGAAGGGGCTTCATAAAGGCAAATTGAGTTGTTACAAAAGGAGTCAGCTGGGTTTTAAGATATTGGCTGCAGTGAGGTAGATCCAGGTGGCAACCTGTCAGCACAAAATATTCCACAATTCTCCTACTGCCAGCCTTGGGAGAGATGTGAAGAGAAGGCAGAGGGCTCCAGCATTTATTGGTGATTTCTCCCAACCTCATGACTGGGTTTAGGAACAGTGTGACAGGAATCACTGACTAGCTTAGGTATGGATACAGCAACCACCATCATGTGTTCTAGAGAACAGCCTATACACAAATACAGATAAATGTTAAATAAATGCACATGTGCAAAATATGGAATCCCTACAGTGCAGGAGGCCATTCAGTCCATCAAGTCAGCACTGACCACAATCCCACCCAGGACCAATTCCCATAACCCCACATATTTACTCTTAATTCCCTGATGCTATGGGACAATTTAGCATAGCCAATCAATTTAACCCACACATCTTTGGACTGTGGGAGGAAACTGGAGCACTGAGGTAACCCACAGACACAGGGAGAACATGCAAACTCCAGTGACTCAAGGCTGGAATTGAACCCAGGTCCCTGTCACTAAGGCAGCAGTGCTAACCACTATGCCAGCATGCTGCCCCAAAGTACAAATATGTATAATATTCTGCAATCAATAAAGTATTAATTGTATATTAACAGGGTTTGATTATATTAAAGTGGCAAAAGTGTGGATTCTCTTGATCCCCTAGGAATGGGCATGGTGTGATCTTACTGGCTCACCACACCAGTTGGTGGCAAGCCAGATTGTGTGCAGAATGAAAAATTAATGCAGTTGGCATGTTGTCCCTGGCATTGCCCACCAGGCACCATAGCTTGAGCTTTACACTGCTGACGACTGGGGAGGGTGCAGTTCACTGGGAGATTGGGATGCCTATGCAATGGCACCCCAAGCAGTGAGCTTGGGTTTGCAGCACCCCTACCCCCTCAAACCAAGTGAGAATTGAGTTTGTCAAAACATGGTATTAAGTTTGCATTTTCAAACCTGCCCACAAACTGGTCAGAAACTGTTTTCTTGCTCATTTCACTGACTTATGCAACTGTTACAAACACAAACTATTACATGAACACAAGGACCAGACCTGAGGCTCATTAACAGCTAGCTCCATTTATTATCTGCCAACATCTGGACTTCATTTGATTATTAATTTCTATGACATTAGACTGGTTTTAGGCAAAGTTTAAAAATTAGTTAATTTATTAGTCACCAGTAAGCTTATATTAACACTGCAATGAATGTGAAAATCCACCTGACACCACTCTCCCCAGCCTGTCTGCTGAAAGTTCCTGTGTTGAAACCATTTCTCTCCCTATAGGTGCTGACACTTCCTGGGGTTCAGAGCCTGGGGCTCAAGTGGCCAACCTCCTCTCCACTGGGTCAACTTCATTAGACTAACACCAGCTGAACAGCCAGTTTCTGTGCTGCATATTTATTCTCTAGCTCATCCCAGCCTGACTCCAGCCCCCTTGTGCTAAATGCCAGATGTTAATAATCCTCAGCACTACTTAAATAGCATGGAGCAGTCTCCCCTAGAATCCTGGTCAATATTTATCCCTCAGCTAAAATCAAAGCAAAAAAAAGTACAAGTGTAACAGCCGTGGTACTGGACTAAAAGAAACCAGAAAACAATCTGCCTGGCTAATCTGAAATATTGAATTCAGTTTGAAAAACAATTGGGAAATAAAAAGATGGTATCAGTAAAAGTGACTGAGCTGGTGATGGTCATAAAAGCCCATCTCATTCAGTAATGAGAAGAAAAGCTGCCAGCTTCACCCTCTGAGCTGGTCACTCCAGCCCTCACACTGAAGTCGATTCTACACTGTCTTCTGACTTGACTAAGTGAGAAGCTCAGTTACATCAAAGTACAAACAATTGAAGATTCACTAGCACTTGGCAGGACAGTGAAGAATTAGTAATAAATGCTGACCTCAGTAGCAAACACTGCTCAAAGACTGTCCACTGGGATAGACTGGGACAAAGAGGGCTGGCAGGGTTTGCTGCATGGACTCAATGGGTTGAGTGGCCTTTATGCTGTTGTCATTAACAATATTCTTGAAATGCGCTAGAAAAAGATGACAAGGTTCTCAGTAAAGATAGTCCTTTAGCTGATAGCCACACAGGGGGTCACAGCTCACCACCAGCTGGGCATTTGATTCCTTTTAAAGGAGACATTGAAGTCAAGCCTGTTGCTGCTTTAATTGCCAGCCTTCTCAGTTAAACAATACTCAGAGGACACTACCTGCTGCTATGTGCCTCAGTCAGTTGAGTTCTCAAATAGAATAGAGATGCAGCAAAATCCACAGCACCACAAACATACGCAATCTTCCATTACAATGTCACTATTCACCTGCAATAGGCAAATCTGGATCCAATAACCAGTAACGCTCTGTATGAAATACAAATTGAGGCAATGCAAAAAACAGAGGTAGACAAGAACATTTGTGAGCTCTTATTGTTCAGAAGCAGAGCCACTTTGAATATTGGCCAGGGTGTTGGGAAGAGAACAAACAAAAAAGTTACATGGAATTAAGCTGATGCACAAGGAAATGATTCGAACAGTAGTGTGACAGTGGTAGATAACTGACCTGATCTTCAAACCTGCTTCTGGTTAGTGACACCCTAATAAGAGGGTCCACACGTTCTGAAGGCCCCCACCTCACCCATTCACCACTACTCAATTGCCCCTAGCATTCTGACCCCAGATCACCCCCACAGCCCAGTCATGCCTCTGCCACCATACCCTTTCCCAATCACCAGTGATGCAATTGCCCTACTGATCCCCCCCCTTCAGGCCCTGCCCCAATTCCCCTGTTACTGGCAATGAGCCACCTTGATGAAGTGTCTTGCTGGGCATTTCAGCAGGCAGTGACAGGGTCAATGACATTTCTGTGGGGCTGGAGTCACAGGCCAGACTGGGTAAGGACAGCTGATTTTCTTCACTAAAAAGGAAGCTTTGTGAACCAGGTGGGTTTTTACAGGAATCCAGCAATTGTGATAATTACTGTTTAAAGTCAAATGAAAGATTTATTTAATTTTCTGAATTCAAATTCCCACTGGTCATGGTGACTGGACTCTGGATCATTCATCCCAGTCTCTGGATATTAGTCCAGGAACAGCAAAGGAATCAGATAGTGGGCCTGCTTGTGTTCTGTAAATTCCATGCAGCCATCTTTTGTTTCATAGAGAATAATTTCCCTTTTCAGAAAAGAGGAAGCTAAAGGGGATTAGCAACCCATACTTGGAAGGAATTACCAACAAATTCAGTGTCAAATAGGACGAGTCGGTAAAAGAATCTGCTGCAACCTTTGACACCTCCCAGTGAGCTAACAGATGGAACATGGTCTCCAGAGGTTGAGACATTCCCTAAAAGAATACTGATGCATTGGAGAAAGATTAGACAGCATAGAGAGACTCCACCCATGAGATACTGAGGCCAGCTGTCATCATTGAATTGAGGACACCAGAGGTCTCAGCTCTTAAACTGCAGATAGATAGGTGTGTGTAGGTGAACATGGGCTTAACATAATCTCTACTGCACAAATAGGAATTGTACAATTCCTACATGGAATTTATCCCATCACCAGGTCAAGTGCTGGTAAATGGGATTAGGTGGAGGTCAGGTGTCCCCCCCACCCCCACTCCATGTCAGTACACATTCGATAGGCTCTCCTGCATTGTATGATTCTACTACAGATCAAATTAACACAGGGCTTGCTTGACCTACCCCAACACCACCTGCCCTAACCCACACCTTGCAAATCAAGATCTGATAAAAAGGACCAGCAAGTTTCACCTGGATGCCTGTTCAGAATGTGATCAAAATGAAAACAAGATTCAGACTAGGTCCTTGGACAGTCTGAGCAATCAACACATTTGCTTCCTTCAAGTGGAGGGCAAACAAATCCACCCCTCCCCTCAGACCTTGAATCAATTGGACCAAATCCAAAAATCAGAAAACAAGCTCTGCATGGAAGGTTTAATGTGTCTGAGTAACAGATCTCAAAGCAGAATGTATTCAACTGTTCCTGGAAACTCCCCAGTGAGACCCTTATTTTTAATGGAGAAGCTATGTCACATGCAAATAACAGTCATCGTGGGTCCAGCACACCAATGGCAGGAAGCTTCCAAAATTTTAATGTCATTTCCCATCCTGTTTATGACAGTAAGGTTGTCTGCCTCAAAACCAGCCTTCCAAATAGAACAGGAAAAGAAAAAAGTCAGAAACCAGATGCTGATGCTTTGAACTAGTGTTTAATACATCAGCTAGCCTCACTTTAGAATGCAGGGTGCAGCAACACTCCCATCCTTCCCAGAAGATACTAGTGTCATGCAGCAGGAAGGTGGATCTTGTTTCTCTTGTGCACAGGGACCATGAACTGGATTCAACTGGAGTTTGGTTTTTGGAGCAAGATGGATTCTGGTTTGTCAGTCCATTCTAAGCATTGACTTTATAAATTAAGAATGTTATAGGATTATGCACATGGGGCCTTGGGTAAGATGAGGGTCAGTGCAACCTGATGGGCCAAATGGTCTCTTTCTGCACTGTAGGAGTTTGATTGTTCAGTGTCCCTGAATGATTTGGGAATTAGCTTTGCCAGGTGGGCTGGCACCAACAATACATCCATGAGGACAGTAGTGTCACAGAAAAGAGGATGGAGCAGGAGGGCCCATTTGACTGAGCCTGCTCTGCCATTCATTTTAATCTGACTGATTGTCTGTGGCCTAGCTGTGCTTTCTAGGCATGGTCTTTGGTCCCATTCACTTCAGGGGCTGCCTCTTGAATGCATTCAATGTTTTGGCATCAGCTACTTCCTGTGTTGAGTTCCATGGGCTTGCCACTCTTTGGGTGGGGAGGTTTCTCCTCACTTCCATCCTAAATGCTCTACCCCAAATCCTCAGACTGTGACCCCTGGTTCTGGACTCTCCCACCATCAGGGACATCCTCCCTGCATCTACCCCATCTAGTTCTATTAGAATTTATAAGTCTAATATTTCCCCCTCATTCATCTTAACTCCAGCAAAAACAATCCTAGTATAATCAAATGCCTCATACATCAGTCCTACCATCTCTGGAGTCAGTCTGGTAAACCTTTGCCACACTCCTGAGAGCAAGAACATCCTTCCTCAGAAAAAGGAGACCAAAACAGTGCACAATATTCTAGGTGTGGCTTCACCAAGGCCCTGAATAATTGCAACACATGTCTGCTCTTTAAAAGCACTCACAATGAAGTCAAGATGTTATCTCCACTTCTCTCCTCAGAGGCTCAGTCCTGCTGAGATTTTTCCAGCATCTGCACTATTTTGCTTTTAACTTAACTGCTGACTAATTGTGTTTGTGTGCAGCATCACATTTCTCCTTGTGAAATGGGCTGGGGAGGATCAAGCAGATGTGCATTGCACCTGATTGGAGTTGATACATGGTGCTGGAGTCACTTCCCCCTGATACCACACAAAGATGTTTCTGAATGCTTGGTGGAGTGGAGAGAAACTTTTGATTACATACTGAGCTATTTCCTGCTTATTAGGCTTAAGCCCAGCCATCTAGAAGGACAAGGGCAGCAGCTACATGGGAAGATCACCACCTGCAAGTTCCCCTCCAAGCCACTCATTCTGACTTGGAAATATATTGCTGTTCCTTCCAGTTGATGGGTCAAAATCCTGGAATTCCTTCCCTAACTGCACTGTGGGCCAATCCACAGAACATGGACTGTAGCAATTCAAGGTGGCAGCTCACCACCACCTTCAAGGGCAACTAGGGATGGGCAATAAATGCTGGCCAGCCAGTGACACCCACATCCCAAGAATTAAGGGGTTTAAAGGTGAGAGCGGGCAAGGTTCAAAGGAGATGTATGAAGTTTTTTTTTTAAACAGGGTGGTGGGTGCCTGGAACTCTGCTGGGGAGGTAGAAGTGGATATGGTAGTGACTTAAGGGGCATCTTGACAAGTACAAGAATAGGATGGGAATAGAGGGATATGGTCCCCAGAAGGGTAGTGGGTTTTAGTTCAGACAGGCACCATGGTTACTGCAGGCTTGGAGGGCTGAAAGACCTGTTTTTGCACTGCAGTTTTTTGTTCTTTGAATCCATGGAATCAGTGGGGAGGTGGGGGTTAAGGAACACTGAGATGTATGGGTGTATGTGGTAAAGGGGACCACAAGGCGGGGAGCTCTTTAGAGGTGTGCTGTTCTGTGGCCAATCCTATACAGACTATCCCAGAGGGAGACGCTAACTCCAGGGTCACAATGGGGCAGCATGCACCCCCAACATACTTATCACACCTCTCCCTTTAATTCTAAACTCCTACAACCAAGCACATGTACAATTTTGAAAATATTTACACAGGCATTGGTGCCAATATATACACACAAAATGAGGAATATTGAGAGATTTCACTACTACAATCCCCACACTAAAGTCCATTCTGACAGGTCACATGGACATGGGGGTAACAGTTTCACAAAGGCTATTTCCTCAACTCAGGAACCTTTCCTGGAGTAGTCTCCCAGGATTTTTGGCAGATCATGCTGCTCATGGTGGGGGATGGCTGCTGCTTCCTCCCTGGGGTGGCCAATCCTGGCTCTGGAACATGTAGCTCAAGTGACAATGGGTCCAGTCTGGCCAACTCTGGCTTATGTGGGACTTTCCACCTTTGATGCAGTGCTGCAAACAACAAGTTCACATGTCTCCTCCAGACTAGCTCACCCCTGGTCTGTATTGTGTAAGACCAAAAGGTCCCATTTGGTCAACTGGTGCTGGAGTCCACTTCTCCCCAGTGTATAATTCCTGGCTGGAACAAACTATGTAAACAGCCCTTGACTTTGAGGTTCCTGCTCTTCTGGCCATCTGTCCCTTAGAATCAGAGTCAGAGGTTTACAGCATGGAAACAGTCCTTTTGGCCCAACTTGTCCATGCTGCTCGGTTTTAAAAGCTCTAAGCTAATCCAATTGCCTGCATTTGGTCCATATCCCATACCCATCATATCCATGTAGCTATCTAAACACTTTGAAAAGATAAAATTGTACCCAACACCACCACCTCTGGCAGCTTGTTCCTGATACTTACCAAACTAAAAAAAAACAGGCATCTCTCCCCCCTCAGCTTCAGACTTCCCTACCTTTGGGAAGAGATATGACTTTCTACCTTGACTATGCCTCATTATTTATAGACCTCTATAAGGTCACCCTCCAGAGAGAAAAGTCCCAGTCTATTCAGACTCTCCTTATAACTCAATCCATCAAGTCCTGCCAGCATCTTAGTAAATCTGTTCTGCACTCTTTCTAGTTTAATATCCTTTCTATAATAGAATACTGTGATTCTGTCACCCTAAGTGTGGCCTTACCAATGTCTTGTACAGCTTCAACAAGATGTCCCAACTCCTGTATTCAATGTTCGACCAATGAAATCAAGCATGCCAAATGCCTTCTTTACCACTTAAGTATGAACATGTACCCCTAGATCTCTGTTCTGCAACTCTCCTCAACATCTGAGCATTGAACCAAGGCAGGACTTACTCAGTTAATCAAAATGCATCACCTTGCATTTGTCTAAATTAAACTCCATCTGCTATTTGTCAGCCACTGGTCCAATCGATCAAGATCCTGTTACAATTGGCAATTTTTCACTGTCCACTATGCCACCAATCTGGTTTTGCTCTCCCTGGCTGCAGCAGTCCAACATGGTTCTCAATTTCTGGTTGAACATTAACAAAGCTGGTGCAGTGGACTGTCATGTTTCAATAGATGCACAAAATTGTGCATTCACTGCCCTAGCAACCCTTTCCTTCCAATGGCAGACACTGTTTTAGGGTCTATACAAATTGCTCTGCCTGACCATTTATTGCCAGGTGATATGGTGCCAATCTGATTGTGGTGTTCCACTTGCTCCATGTAATCTTGTGCCACACTGAGGTCCATTGTCACTGACTGCTTGTTCTGGATTGTCAAGCCAGATAAAGATTTCATTGAGTTTGTCCAGCATTGACTCCACTGACAGATTTCATAGCCAAATAACTCTGGTGAATGGGCATCCACTGACCCAGAGTCAAATGAAGCCTTTCCTACAGAAGGCAAGGTGACAAAGGCAGCTCCTTCCAGACCACAGGATTCACAATCCTACTTTCAATTTCTGCATCAGCATTTGGCCAAAGATAGCTTCTTGTTATTTTTCATTCGCAACATCTCAGAGTGTCACTTTTCTTAACAGGGGAATGACTTTCAAACTTGACATCCATCCACTACAGACAACCCCTATCTTTGAGGCAAAGGGTGCAATTCTGGGCAATTCCTGCTACTTAACCTCCCTCAGAACCAGATTCACTACCTGGCTTATAATTGGACTGTGCTGAGTGGCATTCCACACTTGGTTAGTGGCTACTAGAACTATCTTCCAGTGTGAAGAACATCTTCAGGTTCCAGCCTTATTCCTAGGCAAAGGCTGCCTTGACAGGGCATCTGCACTTGTATGGGATCTGATCCACAAGTAGGCTGACAGCACCAAAGCCCACCTTTGCAATCAAGCTGCCACCATGGACAGTATTCCTATGTATAGTCCAGACATGGTTGTGAAAGGCCTATTGTCTGTCAGAAGTACAAAATGCCTGGTGTGAGAAAGATAAAACTTCTTGAAAAAGAATGCCCAAACCTCCTTTTTCCACTTGAACAAATATTTCCTCCATCTTTGTCAATGTTCTTGATGAGAATGTGATGGGCCTGCCTCCCCATTTGGCATAATGCAAGACAGAACAGCCCCAATCCCATAGGGCACAGTATTGCCCAGAAGCTGCAGTGCTAACTGGGGATGGCACCCATGACCTCTTCAAAGCCTACTTTACTGTCTGGTCAGCAGATGACTTGCAATGTTGTGTTTGAGTCTGCCATGCCCCAATTTAATTTCAGTTTCTGTAGCCAGAACAAACACAGGGTAATCACCTTTTACTAGTGGCAATTGTGTCCATTGATCCCTTAATTGTACCTTCACTAGCACATGAGCCTTGGAGGGTATGCTGTGTTTAGCAGTGTGATCTTGACAGGTTTTAATGACAGTGTGTTTAACCCCCTGTCCCCCCTCCCCACCCCCCCCCAATTCTGATTCAAGATCTAAAACACTGCCACCCCACAATTTCCATTTTCACTCTTCCCTTCCAATTTAGGGAGGACCCAGAACTAAGCAGTTTCACCCCATACCAACAGGATGTCCGGCCAGAGATCTTTCTGCTCCCCCCCCCCCCCAGAGCCAGCTGACTGTCCTCACCATGGCTGGCAGTGTGGGCCTGTTTCTTCCTTCTGAGCTTACCCAGCAATGACAGCAATGTGGCCCACTGCTAGCACTTGCAACTTTGGACTTCCCATGTCCAGCAATTTGACCCCTTGTGGCCTGTCTGATCACACTGGTGGCATGCCATTGGCAATGCCAAACTCTGGGGCTTCTGCTACCTTGTACACCTGAGCACTGACACCCAACTGTGCTGCTTCCTTGGTTGCCAACTCCATTGAGGTTGTGCTCTTGAACTCTAAGTTCTATTCAGCTAATTTCTTCTGAATGGCTTAGTGTCAGAGGCCAGCACCCAGCTAGTTCTGGAAGGCATCCTGGAGGATGCCTTACTGAGTTGCCATGAATTGTTTGTAGAATCAGAACTGATTAGTGACTTAGGAGTGAAGTCAGCTTTTAACATCCTGATAAGTCTTCTCAGCCAGTTTTTCTGGTTGTTGTATACTTAATAGCAAGGGTCTTGATCTCAATAGTGCAAGAAAACTGGAACAACCAAGTCATTGTACCTGAAGGCAATTAGGGTGGTGACACTGAAGTACTGTGGTATCCAGCTCCCTGCCTCTGTCACAAGGCACTATTG
This sequence comes from Carcharhinus amblyrhynchos, assembly GCF_965287045.1. NCBI lineage: Eukaryota > Metazoa > Chordata > Chondrichthyes > Carcharhiniformes > Carcharhinidae > Carcharhinus > Carcharhinus amblyrhynchos. The sequence continues at coordinate 1,463,999 of NC_137344.1, read as the reverse complement.
CCCCAAACTGGCCAGCCAATTCTGCTGCTGGCAGAAATTTTTCCTGCCACAGGAGTCTAGATCTGAAGCCTTCCAGCAATGCTGGTAGCCACTCAGCCAGAACCCCACTGGATTCCATCCTCCACAAAGGCCACTCCCTCTGAGCCTGGCTGGTGCTGCTTTTCCAATGACTGCAGCAAGGATCCCTTGACGACTGCTTTCCGTGACATTTCTGAACAGCACCCAGGCAAGTATTCCCCTTCTCAACTGTCAATTGCAGCCTGAACCCCCTCATGACTGCTTTTCATGATTTCACCTACTTCCAGGTGAGTAGACTTGGAGGCGAGTAGACGCTGTGACATCAGGGAGGGGGAGAAATACCTGGACACTCTTCCAGGAACCATTCCCAGCCCTTAGATTAAATACCTTGAATGTGGCCAGGGACAAGAGGTTGTGGCTGCAAAGGTTGCAGGAGCCTCCATCCCTGAATTTATCCAACAGGTTTGAGATTCTTGCTTCCTGCTTGGATGGAAACAGGTACTGCAGCAAAGATGAGCAAAGTGGCCACAGCACCATGGTACAGGGAGGAAAAAATGTAGTTGTAACTGAGAATAGTATAGCTCAGGGCATTACCAGATTGAATGTTATGTTGCCTGCCTGGTGCTTGAGTTTGGGAGAGTAAAGACCCAGTTGTTTTTCAGATACCAATGAAATGGGTAGAACAGGAAGAGGTTCTAAGTATAAGCAGCTAGGGGCCAAATTAAAAAGCAGAACCAAATAATCTCTGGATTATTACCTGAGCAATGAGCTAATTGGCACAGGGTCAACAAGATTGAGGTAAATGCATGGCTCAAAGATTGGTGTGGGAGAGAAGGGTTTGAATTCATGGGACATTGGCACCAGTATTGGGGAAGAGGGGACTGTTCCAATGGGATGGATTTCATTTGAATCATGCTGGGACCAGAGTCCTAGTAAATTGTCTTTAGAAAATCAAAATTAAAGAAGAGGGTGGAAGTGCAAGTTAATGATGAGGACTTTCAACTAGTTAAAGGAGCTAAGGGCTCAGGAGAGGTTAGTAAAGTTTCCAGACCACATAACAGAACAGAGAAAGTACAGAAAGTGGCAGGAATCTAGCCTCAGGCAGAGCAAAAAGGTGACAAGTATGAGAAGGGAGGTGGCCAATGCAGGACTGAGGGTGTTGTACTAAGTGTGCAGTATACAAAACAAGGTAAATGAGCTTATTGTGCACATTGAAGTTGACTGGTACAATGTTGTGGGCATCAGATGTGGCTGCAAGGGGGTCAGTGCTGGGATCTCAATATCAATGACTATTCAGTTACATCAGCAATGGTGTGCTACTGCCAGTTTGATTCCAGATTGCAGAGAAGGGAATCTGACTCAGTCTAAGACCAAGTAGGTATTGACTCAAAACTCAAACATATCCCAGGAAATGCACTCAAACATCCAGAGGGACATAGAGGCAATGTTTAATAGAGTAAGAACTTTAAGGATAATGGAGAGGGTGTTTTACTTAACTATTGTCTAGCATGCTCAGTTGATAAAGTTCTTGCTTGAGTCAGTTTTGGTCCAAGTTCCACTCTAGGAGGGTGGCAGTGGTTAGCATTGCTGCCTCAGTGCCAAGGGTTCAATTCTGGCCTTGGCTGACTGAGTTGTGTTTGCACATTTTCTCTGTATCTGTGCAAGTTCATCTGAGTGCTCCACTTTCCTCCTATAGTGGAAAGATGTGCTCATTAGGTGGTTTGGCCTTGCTAAATTACCCCTTAACATCCCACAATGTGTAGTTTAGGGGGATCAGTGAGAAATGTGGGGTTATAGGGATGTGATGCTCAGACAGCCTGTGCAAAATCAAAAGGCTAGATAGCACTGTAGTGATTCTTTGAAACTCAAAAGCTATAACTCCTGGTTCAGTCTGAGTGAGCACCATCCTTTGATGGAGACATAAGAACATAAGAAATAGGAGCAGGAGTAGGCCATCCAGCCCTTTGAGCCTGCCCCGCCATTCAATAAGATCATGGCTGATCTGTCGCTGCTCAGTTCCACTTTCCCGCCCTCTCCCCATAACCCTTAATCCCCTCTCCTATCAAAAACCCATCAACCCACGTCTTAATATTTAAGAGGCAGCCTCCACCACTTCAACGGGCAGAGAATTCCAGAGATTCACCACCCTTTGAGTGAAGAAGTTCCTCCTCAACTCCGTTCTAAACCGCCCCCCTTTTATCTTGAGGCTGTGCCCCCTAGTCCTACTGTCTTTTTTGAGCAGGAAGAGTCTTTCCACCTCTATCCTATCCATCCCATTCATCATCTTGTACCTCTCAATGAGATCTCCCCTCATTCTTCTAAACTCTAACGAGTACAAGCCCAGTTTATTCAGCCTCTCATAGCTCAACCCCCTCAACTCTGGTATCAGCCTGGTAAACCTCCTCTGCACTCCCTCCAAGGCCAATATATCTTTGCACAGGTGCAGTGCCCAAAACTGCACACAGTACTCCAGCTGCAGCCTAACCAATGTTCTATACAGCTGCAGCAAGACCTCCCTACTTTTATATTCAATCCCCCTCGCTATGAAGGCCAGCATCCCATTTGCCTTCCTGACCACCTGCTGCACCTGCAGGCTGGGTTTTTGCAACTCATGCACAAGGACCCTGAGGTCCCTCTGCACCGTCGCCTGCTGCAGTTTTTTGCCCCATAAGTAATAGTCCTTCCTACCAAAGTGGACCACCTCACACTTGCCAACATTAAATTCCATTTGCCATTTCCTGGCCCATTCACCCAGCCTATCTAGATCCTTCTGCAGACTCTCCACACCCTCTGCACAATTTGCCGTTCCCCCAATCTTGGTGTCATCAGCAAATTTCGACACTACACTCGGTTCCCTCCTCCAGATCATCTATATAAATGGTAAAAAGCTGAGGCCCCAGCACCGACCCCTGGGGCACTCCACTAGTCACCATCCGCCAATCCGAATAGCACCCGTTGACCCCCACGCTCTGCCTCCTATTTGACAACCAATCCTCTATCCACGCTAACACCCTACCCCCAACTCCATGTCCCTCGACCTTCTGCAATAACCTCTTGTGAGGTACTTAGTCAAACGCCTTCTGAAAATCTAGAAAGACCACATCCACCGGCTCTCCTCTATCCACTGCCCTAGACACATCCTCATAGAACTCCAGTAAATTTGTCAGACACGACTTCCCTTTAATGAAACTGTGCTGCGTCTGCTCTATCAAGCAATTCCCTTCAAGATGCCTCACAATTTCCTCCTTAAATGACAGATTCTAACATTTTACCTACCAGACGTTAAACTAACCAGCCTATAATTCCCCGCCTTTTGCCTGGCACCCTTCTTAAACAACGGCGTAACATTAGCTGTTTTCCAATCATCTGGCACTTCCCTGGAATCCAGTGACGTTTGGAAAATAACCACCAAGGCATCCACTATCACCTCCGCCATTTCTTTCAGAACCCTCGGATGCATTCCATCCGGTCCTGGGGACTTGTCCACAATCAGCCCCCTCCAGTCTGTCGAGCACCGCCTCTCTAGTAACAGTAATGTCATTAAGACCCTCCAGTCCTACCACCTTTCCATCGCTAACACCCGGCAAATTATTCACGTCCTCCTCCGTGAAGACAAACAAAAAAGTTATTCAATACCTTAGCCATATCCCCATCCCCTACCACTAGGTCCCCTTTCTCATCCTCTAAAGGACCAACATTCACCCTAGCCAGCCTCTTCCTTTTTATATATTTATAAAAAAATCTTGCTATCTTTTTTATATTAAGCACTAGCCCAGCTTCATAGTTTCTCCTACCCTTCTTTATCAACTTCTTTGTCATCTTTGTTGACATTTAAACCTCTCCCAATCCTCTTCTCACCCACTACTCTTAGCTACTCTAAATTCCTCTGCTTTTAGTTTAACACTTTCCTTCACCTCCTTCGTTATCCACAGCTTATTACCTCTCCTCCTACTATCCTTTTTGACCATCGGAATAAATTTCCGCTGAGCACCAAGATCTCCTTAAAGATCCTCCACTGCTCCTCAGACATGCCCACTGACATGGAAGAGATCCTCTGGTCTACTTCCTAAAACAAAATAGGAGTGTTATCTGGTGTGCTGGCAGGCATGTATCCTCTAATCAGACTGGAAGATTCTCTGGTCATAATGGCATGTCCAGTGGTCATATAGGTGTTTCATATCAATGCAAGTTTGATGAGGCTGGGTGCAGATACCCTGCACCATTTCCAGAAATACTGCTGTAATGGGTTCAATTATAGTCTCAAAACCCTGAATATAAAAGCATTGTTAAAATTTGTTGAATCAAACAGTTGGGTGTCAGCAGGGAAGGATGTTGCAACCAAACTGTAATCCACTTGTGGTTAGAAACAAGATCAGTGTACTCTGATGACGCAGCATCATCCAGCAGCAACTCAGCACTGTCAGTGTCTTGGCTCACTTGCTGCCTTTCTAAACCTCCAGGACAGGCCAAGTCTGCAAACTGCACCACAAACCTTCAGCTTTATTTGCAGCTCAGTACTCCTTTACATCCCAGGTCTTTTATATTTGAGGCAAGTACACCCATATCCCATCTTAGCCACTATCTACCTGCCCTGCTACCTTAAGGGACCAGTGTATATGTACACCACATCCCTGATCCTTGGGTGCTTCCCAGGGTCCCATCATTCATCATACATTCCCTTGCCTTGCATCCTGCCCAAGTGCAACACCTCACACTTACCCAGATTAAATTCCATTTGCCACTGACCAGCCCACCTATATCTTCCTGTAATCTCTTCACTATTTACCACCCCACCAATTTCCATATCACCTGTGAATTTACTGAGCAACCTCCTACATTCAAATCTAAATCATTTATATAACTTAGAAACAGCATGCAAGAAAGTGAGCACTTCCATGTTATATGAAAACCAAAGGAAGTAAAGCTAAACGTTTACAGGTCTGTTTAGACATTGGGTCTGTGACCTCCTGTCAAACTGAAACATTAACTCATTCCTCCCTCCACAGGTGTTACTCAACCAGCTGTTCTTAATTTCATGTTTGACCAACTTTTGATGAAATAACTGAATTGATGAGTGTAATGCAATTGATGTATAAAAGCAAACAAAATACCATGTGATAGACACTCAGCAAATAAAACATGGATTAAAGGAACAGTCAATAAGAAGCTGGTGAAGACAGCAGAGTGTTGTGGTGAGAAGCTCTTCAAATTACAAGGACATTATCAGAGGTGTTAGACCATAAGACCATAGCATAATTAGGCCATTCAGCCCATCAAGGTCTTAAATACACAATGACCTGATCTCCAGCCTTTTGTAGCAGTGAATTTTATAAATTCACTGTCCTCTGGCTGAAGAAATTCCTCATCTCAATTCTAAAGAGTTGTTCCTTTACTGAGGCTGTGCCCTTGGATCCAAGTCTCTCCTGTTAATGGAAGCCATCTTCCACATGTCCACTCTTACAGGATACCTAAAGGCCTGGAGAGTTTCAAGAGATCACCCTCATCCTTCTAAACTCCAGAGTACAGACCCAGAGTCCTCAAACACTCCTTATACATCAGGTTTTTCATTCTCTCTATCCAAAGGTCAGCACAGCCTTCTTAGATATGGGGCCCAAGGTTGCTCCCAATTGGGAATTTGCTCCCCATTAGAAAATAGTTTACACCTTTATTCTTGCCTCACTTTCCCACATTCTATTCCATCTGCTGCTTCTTTGCTCATTCTCCTAACTGCCTATGTCCTTGTGCAGCCTTCCCACCAACTCACATTATACCTGTCCCTCCAGCTATCTTTTTATCATCCACAAACTTAGCCACAATGCCAAGTTCCTTCATCTGGAAGACTGATGTCTAGCATGAAAAGTTGTGGTTCCAACACTGACACCTGCAAAACTCTGCTAGTCACCAGAAAAGGGTCTTTTTATCCCCACTCTTTGGCTGACTGGTACAAGGCATTGTATCCTTGCTGGTACTTTGCTTCTAACACCATGGGCTTTTTACCCAGAGGGTGGTGGGGGAATGAAATGCCCTGCCTGCTGCAGTTGTAGATGCGCCTAGTTTGGGGGTGTTTAAGAGGTCCGTGGATAGGTTTATGGATGGAAAGGGATTGGTTTAGGTTAGAGGGTCATTGCTTTTCTCTTAATTGGTCAGTGCAACATCATGGGCTGAAGGGCCTGTTCTGCACTGTAATGTTTTATGTTCTATTCAGCAGCCTCCTCTATGAAACCTTAAAGGCCTTCCGGAAATCTAAGTAGATAGCATCTACTAGTTCTAGTTTCTCATCTGCTCATTAGCTCCTCAAAGAATTCTAAGATTTGTCAGCAATAAGCTCTTGAGACCATGCAGACTTTGCCCTATTTTCCCAATACACTTATAAGTATTTCAGAATCTCATCCTTAATGGACTCAATCTTACTAAAGACTGAGGTCAGGCTCAGCAGCCTACAACTTCTTTTGCATCTCTAGGGGTCAATATTACAGCAACTGCTTTATGATATATATTAATGACCTGGATGTTGGTGTACAGGGCATCTCAGTTTAAAGGTGACAAACTCATGTAGTAAACCAGGAAGATATTGACATCAGCTGGATAAAGACTAGTGAATTGGACAACGATATAACAAATGCAACTTAAAGTGATATGTTTTGTTACAAAAGAATTTCATTATTCTTATGATCTGCACTTAGATAGTATTAGGAACTCAAAGGGTATTTATTAACAAGCAAAAAGTGTACAGAGGCCAGCAGTCCCCAATACCCTTGATGTCACTTGCCAAGGATAGGGCTTCATCCCCTTGGGTGATTACTCACAGTCCCAATTGGTTCCTCAAGGCAAAAGGGGCAGAAGCCACAACTTTAGACATCAGTGGCAAGGCTCCAGATAGAATCTGTGGGCAATTCTGGGCTCCACACTAAGATGGATGTTAGGGCTTGGGGAAGACACACAGAGGAAGTTTACTTGAATGGTTCCTTCTAACCTGGAACCAATCAGATGGAGTGACTGGAACAGCAGAGATTGTTCTCCTTGCAGAGAAGATTAAGAGATGGAATAGTTCTGAAAAAAAAAATCAGGAAAGGCTCTGAGAGACTAAGTGGTTTTATAATGGTCCAAACATTGAGAAAAAGGAAACATATTAAAAGGGATCAAAGAACCAGAAGGGTGGAAAGAGCAAGATTAATAGGATAGCCAATAAGAACATTCTAGAACTGAGTGCTGGGAGGGGTCTGGAGTGACCCCACAACCTTATGACTCAGTGTTGGAGATGAAACCAAACACTTAAAAACACTATACAGGAACCAAATATTTCCCACAATTGAACATTTAAAACTAAACATTTGTAAATAGTCCTCTTCCTGTGTAGAGGATAATTTCTTTATCTATAGGCCCCAGGCTTGTTTCCTGACCAACTAAAAATCAACAATGGTTATGGATTCCAGGAATCCTATAAACATCTGTTGGCTTGCCTCCTGGAAAGAGTAGTCACCTAATGACCAGCTATGTCTATTCAGCATATTGTTTTAGAGATTGTTTAGTAAAAGGAGCACGCTGACACTGGTTAGCCCTGCAGCCTCAGCACAAGGGACCAGGTTCAATTCTAGCCTTGGGTGTGTCTGAGCAGATTTTGCACATTCTCCCCAGGTCTGCATGGGTTTCTTCTGGGTGCTCTAGTTTCCTCAGTCCAAAAGGTGTGGGTAAGGTGGATTGGCCATGCTAAATTCTGCCAGAGTATCCCAGGTTCACAGAATCCCAGTGCAGAAGATGCCCTTCAGCCCATTGAGTTGGCATTGACACATGAAAGGCCTTGACTGGCCCACTTAATCCCACTTGCTAGCACTTGGCCCAGAGCCTTAAATGTTATGTCATGCCATGTACTTTTTAAAGGAATGAGGTACCCTGCCTCCACCACCCTCCCAGGCAGCAAGTTCTAGACAGTCACCACCCTTAAAAAAACTTTTTGCTTAAATCCCCCAAATTTCCCACCCCTCACTTAACTTGTGTCCCCTTGTAACTGACCCTTCAGCTATGGGGGAAAACAGCTGCTCCTTATCTGCTCTGTCCATGCCCCAAATAATTTGAACACCTCAATCAAGTTGCCCCTCAGTCTTCTCTGCTCCAATGAAAACACCAAGCCTTTCCAACCTCTCCATAACTTAATGTTCCATCCCAGGCAGCATCCTGGTAAATCTCTTCTGCACACACCCCTCCCAACCCTTCCTATGTGGTGACCAGAACTGCACACAGTACTCCAGCTGTGACCTCAAAGTTCTATACAGCTCCATCATGACCTCTCTGCTTTTGTAATCTATGCCCTGATTGATAAAGGCAAGTGTGCCATATGCCTTTTTCACCACCCTATTAACCTGCCTTCACAGGTCTATGGACAAACACACCCAAGATCCCTGTCTTCTTTGGCATTTCCCAGTGTCAGACCTTTCACAGTATACTTCTTTGTCAAATTACTCCTTCCAAAGTGCATCATCTCATTTTTCAGGGTGAAATTCCATCTGCCACTTATCCACCCATTTGACCATCTCATCTACATCTTCCTGTAACCCAAGACACTCAACCTCACTGTTAACCATCTGGCCAGTCTTTGTCTCATCAGCAAACTTACTGCTTCTACCCCACAGTTAATGTCATTTATTGAATGACAAACAGCACAGATCCATGGTGCACCACTGGTCACTGAAAGCCATCTGTCCCACTGTCTCCTACTGCTAAGCCAATTATGAATCCACTTCAGATTACCCTGTATCCCATGTGCCTTAAGACTCCTATGTGGGACTTTATCAAAGGCTTCGCTGAAGTTATGTAAACTACATCAACTGCTCTCCCTTCATCCATACATCTGGTTACATGCTCAAAAAATTCAAATTTGTTAGCCATACCTCCCTCTGACAAAACCATGCTGACTAGCCTGATCAAGTCTTCTCTCCAAAGAGATAGAACAAAGAACAACACAGCACGGAAACAGGCCCTTCGGCCCAACGAGCCCATGCCGCCGTCCCACTGTCTCATTGACCTATTCATGATTTTAGTCTACGCCTAATGTGTGAGGATCAGGGAGGTCCAATATAGGGACAATTTGTTACCCAATCAGCCTAAAAGCACATCTTTGGGATGTGGGAGGAAACCCACACAACCACAGGGAGAACATGCAAACTCCCACAGACAGGCCCAAATCCATGTGTCCGCACAGCAACAGAGATAGTCTGAGCTGTCATGTTGCCCTCAAGATGGTCCAGTTTAAGCACACTAACGACATGAAGCAATAGGCAACTCCCGAAGCAACGTCCAAGAGCAGCCCACTACAACCTGCCGCATGCATGCCCCTTGCTGGACTTAAATGCCTGTGGAGTCAAAAAATTCATTATTAAACAGGCAAAGACTAACATCCCTGAGGCAAAAACATAATCCCAAGCCTACAATGTTTAGTAAGGCCTGCTATATCCCCCTATATGTAGCCTGCTCACGTGGCTGTCTAAGATAGGCTCTCTCCTTTAAGACAGGAGTGGAGACAGCATTAAGCATAGGTTAAAAAGTGTGTATTGTCTCTGGACAGGGCAAAAAGATGTTGCAAGCCCAGGCAAGTCACTCAATTAGCTGTAAATACTTGCATTCTAAAAATCAGTATTCTGTAAACTGAGTGTCTTTATATGCCCTGTTTGTGATCAGAACACCCTACTCACCTGACAAAGGGGCAGAACCCCAAAAGCTAGTGGTGTTTGCAACCAAATAAACCTGTTAGACTTCAACCTGGTGTTGAGACTTGTGTTTAACCTAGTCCAACACTGGCATCTCCACCTCCCCAGTGGCCAAGGAGGAATTAAAAATTTGGGTCAGAGCCCCTGTAATTTCCTCTTGCCTTCCACAAGCTGGGACACAATTCATCCAGACCTGGAGATTTATCCACTTAAGCCCACCAATACCTTGTCACTCCCTATGATAATTTTCTCTAGAGCCTCAGCCTTGCTCCAAGTTCCATAACTACCACCTCATTCTCATGGTGAAGCCAGATGTGAAATATTCATTTAACACCCAATGTTCTCTGCCTCCACTTAGATTTCCCCCTTGGTCCCTACTCTGCCTGGTTATCCTCTTCCCTTGATATACTTATAGAATCTTAGATTTTCTCTACTTTTATCAGCCAGAGATTTCTCATATCCCCTTTGCTCTAATTGATTTCTTAAGGTGAATCCTGCACTTTCTGGACTCCACTAATGCTGCCACAGGCTTACTCCCCTCATACTTACTGAAAGCCTCTTTCCTTCTCATTGTATCCTGAATGTCTCTGGTCATCCATGGTTGTGTTCGTTACACCTTCCTATTACCCCAGGGGAAACATGTTGGGTTTGTACCCTCCCCATTTCATCTTCAAAAATCCCTCACTGCTCTTCTGTAGATTTCTCCACAAGTAACTCATTCCAGTCTACCTTGGCCAGAACCTGCCTAATTTTGTTAAAATCTACTCTCCCAATCCAAAATTTTTCCAACTTGTCCATAACAAATCTAAACTGAACCATATTGTGATTGCTATCAAAATGCTTCCCCAACATCTTGTCCTGCTTCATTCCCCAGAATTAGGTCCAGCACAGCTCCTTCCCTTGTTGGGTACTCACTTTTCAGGTTAAATTCGATCTGCCACTTCTGCTCATTTGCCCACGTTGTGTAGGTACATTGGATTAGGGGTTACGGGGATCAGCCAGATGGGTGTAAAGGTCTAGGTAAGATGCGGAATTGGTGCAGATTCCATGGGCTGAAAGAATCCTTTTGGTGCAGAAGGAGACCAATGAGGGTTAAAAGGATTTTTAAAAATAGGCCAGTCAACCCAATGTGAATAATGGGGAAAATGGACAATAATCTGGGGCAAAATTGTCCTTTAAAAAAGTACAGGCTTTAAAAGATTTGTTGATGGACTGTGGGTGTCATTGGCAAAAACCAGCATTTGTTCTCATCCCTAAATGCCCTTTGAGGGCAGTTAAGAGTCAGCCACACTGCTGTGGCTCTGCAGTTGCATGACAGCAGATTTCTATCTAAAGGATATGAACCAGATGGGCTTTTACCAATAAGCAATGATAATTTCATGGTCATTATTACCAGGATTAGCATTAATTCCAGATTTTTTTTAAAAATGGAATTTAAAATTCTACCAGCTGCCATGGTGGGATTTGAACATATCAATTAGCTTGTGATTCTGGATTGCACACCTAATGATATTACCACCACTATTGTTCCAGTGAAATTAATAAAGACAAACCATGTTTGATGAACCCCTGATCAAGACCACTGATGGAGTAACAGGAGTCAAATGAGGGCAGTCCAGTTGATGGCAAAAGCTAAAGTAAATCAAACTTTCTAACAAAACTGAAGCTTACAAGCTTAAAGGGACCACAGTAGCAGTGTGTATAAAACAGCTCAAGGAACAAAGCACAGAATCGTGGCAAGAAGATGCTTTTCAAACTGGTAGTATACAGATTCCAGAGAGGAGTATTGGGATTCCTACTCTTTAGTATATATGAAAGATCTGAACATGCTACATGATGCATTTTGAAGTTTGCAGACAACAAATCAAACCTACGCCAGTGATGAGTAAGGCACAATATTCCATTGCTAGGATGCCATTTGTTCAATTCTAGACATGTGCAGTGTACAGTGATGGTTAACAGCTCAATTCTGGGCACCACACCTCAGCAAGGATCACAAGGCCTTGGAAAAGGTGAAGGTTTACAGAAGTGCCAAGTATGATGCCAATTAGTGTGGAAAGTTTGAAGTATTGTTCACCTTAAGACCAAAGAAGGTTAGAAGGAGATTAGACAGAAGTGTGCCAAGTCATGATGGTTCAGATAGAGTAAATAAGGAGAAATTGTTTCCAGTGGTACACAGGTCTGTTGCCAGAGGACACAAGATTAAAGACTGGGAAAAGATCTGTGGGTAGCACGAGGAGTTGTGATATGGAATTGGTGCTGTCCGAAAGGAAACAGATACAAACAGCTGCTTTCAAAATGGAACTGAATAAATATTTGTGGGGAAAAATATTTATGGTGAAAAATTAGGGAACAGAATGAATTAAGTTGCATTAAAGAGTCAGCACAATCACAACAAGCTGGATGGATTCCTCCTCATTGTCCCATTAGGGTTTTTTGGTTGCATGTCAATGGCTTACAACCTGCTACCCACAGGCTATTACCATTTATAGTAAAAAGTCTCATCAGGCTAAAGTCCAATAGGTTTCTTTGTTAGCACAAGCTTTCAGAGTGTCACTTCTTCAGGTGAATGAGGAGTTGTGTTTACAAACAGGACATATACAGAAACTCAATTTACAAGATAATGTTGGAATGCAAGTCTTAAAAAGGTACAGACTGAGTGACTGGAGAGGGTTAAGCACAGGATAAAGGTGTGTATTCTCTCCAGCCAGGACAGTTAGAGATTTTGCAAGCCCAGGCAAGTCATGGGGATTATAGATAGTGTGACATGAACCCAAGATCCTGATTGAGGCTTTCCTCATGTGTGCAGAACTTGGCTATCAGTTTCTGCTCAGCCATGTGGGGTAAAGGTCACCTTGGAGAACACTTACCCAAAGATCAAATGCTAAATGCTGAAGTGTTCTGACAGGAAGAGGACACTCTTGCCTAGTGATTGTCAAGTGGTATTCATTCATCCATTGTTTAGTGTTTGCATGGTCTCAATGTACTATGCCTCAGGATATCGTTTCCTGCAGCATCATGAGGACAATGTTGGCTGAATTGCAAGAGTATGTACTGTGTACCAGGGATGGTGTTCTCATGTGAGATGATGGCATCTGTGATGATCTGGCATGTCTTGCAGAGGTTGCTGTGGCAGGGTTGTGTTGGGTCATGGTCACCATTCTCCTGAAGGCTGGGTAGTTTGCTGTGAACAATGGTCTGTTTGAGGCTGTGCAATTGTTTAAGGCAAGTAGTGGCTATATACTAGATACATTGATAACATTTTCTTCCTTTGACTCATGGTGAGCAATCATTGAAACAACCAAATGACGACAACAAGTTCCATCCTACCAGACTCACCATGGACTACTCTCTGGAATCAGCTGCGTGTCCAAGAATGCAACTCCATCAAGGACAGTCACCTCAACACTTCATTGTACCAAGCCCACAGATAACCCCATGATACTCCACTTCTCCAGTTTCCACCCTAAACATGTTAAAGTAGTAATCCCTATGGCCAAACCCTCCACATATACAGGATCTGTCAGATGAGGAGGATCACAGACACCTATAGATGCTGAAGGATGCCCTCAAGAGCAGGAAATGGTGCTTGACTCGATCAGCAGTTCTGATGAGTCAGTTAAAAATTGCACCAACCTCCTCAGAAGACAAACACAGGACACAGTGGACAGATTACCCTTTGTCACCCAGTACTTCCCTAGAGTGGGAAGCTAGACATCTACTCAAGCCTTTCACATGTCATTGATGAAGACAAACATCTCACCAAGGCTACCCCCATTTCTTGCCTTCAAAACAACTGCATAACATCAAATAGACCACTGTCTGCAGCAAATTACCCAGCCTTCAGGAGAACAGTGACCACAACACCACACAACCCTGCAAGCTGTGCTGGATCATCGACATGGATGCCATCATTTCACACGAGAACACCATCCACCAGGTACATGGTACATACTCTTGCAACTCAGCCAACATTGTCTACCTGATATGCTGCAGGAAGGGATGGCCTGAGGCATGGTACATTGCATCTGCATGGTCTCCCCAACAACAGATGAATGAACACCACTCGACAATTAATTTGATGTGGTAATTACATGTGGACGAAGGTAGAGCAGTTGATGTTGTATACATGGATTTTAGTAAGGTGTTTGATAAGGTTCCCCATGGTAGGCTCATGGAGGTAAGGTGGTGTGGGATAGAAGGAAATTGGGCTGATTGGATAAGTAACTGGCTGTCTCAGGGAAGATAGAGGGTAGTGGAGGGAGGAAAATTCAGACTGGAGGCCAGTTACTAGCAGTGTACCACAGGGGTCAGTGCTGGGTCCTCTGCTATTTGTGATTTTTATCAATGACTTGGAAGAGGGGGCTGATGGGTGGGTTAGTAAATTTGCTGATGACACCAAGACTGATGGAGTAGTGGGTGAGGTGGAGGGCTCTTATAGGCTGCAAAGAGACATTGATAGGATGCAGAGCTGGGCCAAAACATGGTAGATGAAGTTTAACCCTGATAAGTGAGGCGATTTATTTTGGTAGGACAAACTTGAATGCAGATTATAGGGGCAATGGCAGCATTCTGAGGAATGTGGAGGAACAGAGATCTTGGGACACCTTTTGATGTCTGAAGATTGCCACTCATGGCTAGAGCAGTGAAGGCTTATAGTGTGTTAGTGTTTATTAACAGGGGGTTATGCTGCAACTCTACTGGATGTTGGTGAGACCACATTTGAAAGTGTTCAGTTCTGGTCACCTCACTGTAAGGAGGATGTGGAAGCATTGTAGAGAGAGTGTAGAGGAAAGTTACCAGAATGCTGCCTGGTTTGGGTGGGGGGGGGGGGTAGGACTTATGAGGAAAGATTGAGGGAGCTGGGGCTTTTCTCTTTGGAGCAGAGGAGGGTGAGACAACTCAGTGGATGTGCAGAGACTATTTCCTCAGGTGGATGTAGCTGTTATTAGGGGGCATAACTATAGGTTCATGGTGGGAGATAGGGGGGGATGTCTGAGGTAAATTCTTCACTCAGGTTGGGGTGTGGAGTAGACTGCCTGTGATATTGGAGTCAGACACTTTGGAACTTTCAAGCATTGTTGGATAGGCACATGGAGCACTCCAGAATGATAGGGAGTGGGATAGCTTGATCTTGGGATTGGACCTAGTTTGGCACAACATGGAGGGCCAAAGGGCCTGTACTGTGCTGTTCTATGTTCTAATACCAGGCAAGAATGTTCCCTGTCAGGAAACACTTGAGCAGTCATTTTCAGACAAGAGGCTGAATGCCCATAAGTGTTTGCCAATGGCAGAGATCAGAACATAATGTGGAGTTGCTGAACAGAGACTGATAACCAAGTTCTGCACACATGGCCTTGACTGGGATCTTGGGTTCATGTCACTCTAACCCCAACAACTTGCCTGGGCTTGCAAAATCTCACTAACTGTCCTGGCTGGAGACAATACATATCTCTAACCTGGGCTTAACCCACTCTCCACTCTGTCCATACCTATAAGGCTTGATTACCTGTAAAAACAGGCATTCCAACCATTCTTATAAATTGAGTCTATGTACACCCTGTTTGTGAACACAACTCACTCACCTGAAGGAGACATTCTGAAAGCTTGTGCTATCAAATAAACCTGTTGGACTTTAACCTGGTGTTGACGGACTTCTTACTGTGCTCATCCCAGTCCAATGCCAGCATCACCACATTACTACCATTTATAGCAGGGTGCATCAGAATTAACCTGAAGCCACTGAGGCCAGGGAGCACACAGGAAGCTGCAGATCAGGAACGAGCAAGGGAAAGCAAGATTTTGGCCTACATCAATGTGCAAGTCCCCCCCTCTAAGGGGGGGGGGGGGTGAAATCCCTGCTTCATGCACAGCAAAACATGTCGTGACACCTCCTAATGATAGTTTGATAAGTTTATTCAGCAGCCTGCATTCATAGGCAAAAATCAAACCAAGTTCCTGTTTACTGGTCAAACAGCTTTGACAGGAAGTGCAGGCATGTTGGGTGACAGACTCAACTCAAAAGACCCCATAGCAACCTGTCCTTTAGGTGGAATACTGACTTTGGCCAGTGCTTGTGCATACTTCTCAAAATGGTCTTCATAAGTGCACAGGGTAAAAAAGCTCTTTAATAAAGATTTCTATAATAAACAAGATGAGTCAGATAATCAAGGCACAATCTTGTTTTTGGTTTCCAAACAGATCAAATCTGGACATCAAAGCAAAAATGACATGTTGCAATTAACCATCAGCTTCAAGTCAAAAAGCCCTAGATCAGCACAAACATCACAAACCCCACACCCTACAATCAGTCCTACTCAACTCTAAAGAATAGAACTGTAGATGATTGGATCCTTCACTAACAGCTCACAGCATGGGGCCCAGGTGAACACGTTTACCATCAGATTACATGCACAACTGACAGCATTAGCTAGATCAAATATTAACCCACTCAGTTACCATGGGAACTGACTGTACCATTCCTTAAAACAATTGTTGTTTCAAAGCTAAAAATGGCCAGGCTATTACTTTTAATGGTTGATTGACTGGTCACAGCTGGAAGAACTCCATTCCTCTGTGGTAGTCATCACAGGGGCTATGATACACATCTGAAGAAGAAGATAGGCTAGCTGTTTCATCAGACAATGACCTCTCTCAACATTGGTGCTGCCCTGTCAGAGGGTATAGGCAATCAACAGCCTCAAGCCACAATGACAGGCACAGTTACACAAAAGACTGCACCAATGGACATATTCTCTTCAGTCTTGACTCCCTCAATGTCACAAAATGAAAGATTGTCATCAACTTCAGGAAGCATAGAGAACATGTCCCTGTCTATATCAACAGGGATGAAGTAGAAAGGATCAAGAGCTTTAAGTTTTTAGGGGCCCAGATCAATAACCTGTCCTGGTCTCCATGCCAACACTATAGTTAAGGAAGCCCCACCAATACCTCTACTTTCTCAGAAGACTAAGGAAATTTGGCATGTCAGCTACGACTTGTTTTTTTTTTACAGCTGCACCGTAGAAAAGCATTGTCGTTGCCACAGCTTGGTATGGCTGCTGCTCTGCCCAAGACTCAAGGAACTACAAAAAGTTGTTAATGTAGCCCAATACATCATGCAAACCACCCTCCCATCCACTGGCTGTCAACAATTCCAGCGATCTCAGCAAAGCAGCCAACATAATTAAGGACCCTGCACACCCCAGACAGACATTCTCTCTTCTACCTTCTGTCAAGAACTGACTGAAGAACAGCTTCTTGCTGTTAGACTTTTGAATGGACCTACCTCACACTAAGTTGATCTTTCTCTACACCCTAGAAATGACTAACTACATTCTGTACTCTACATTCCATACTCTCCTTTCCTTCTCTATGAATGGTATGCTTTGATTGTATAGTGCAAGAAATAACACTTCACTGTATACTAACAGAATACTAAATCAAACCAAACTGTTCTGATCACACCTAATTTAGAGAAGAAAGGGGAGTTGGAGTGAGCAAGCACACATAACACTATGTAACTGTGTTAAGTCTCAGGAAGGTAATCAAACATTCTTATGGCATTGCATCATGAAGTGCTTGAACACCTTTCTCTTGGAGACACAGCTCTGGCTTCACTCCAGCTCAGGTTAAGCAAGCCAGATGCTTGTTTTATGAGAGAGATAATCAAATTCTTTAGATCCTAAAACATGATCACTGTGGCAGAGTGGTTCAATTCCCAACTTGGGTCACTGTGCAGGTTTCTTCTGGGTGTTCTGTTTCCTCCCACAGCCCAAAAGACATGTTGGTTAGGGTGCATTGGCCATGCTGAATTCTCCCTCCATGTGTCTGAACAGGCACTGGAGTGTGGTGACTAGGGGATTTTCACTAAGTTCATTAGTGAAATGACTACTTGTGACTAATAAATAAACTTCAAACAGATGTCAAAGGTTCCAGCTGACTTTCAGAATAGTCCTCACCCCTTAGGCAGCTTCTTTCACTCTGGGGCAGTTACAAGAGATGTGGATGTGCCAGCATTGGACTGGGGTAAACAGTAAAAAGGTCTGACAACACCAGGTTTTAGTCCAACCGATTTATTTGATAGTAAACTCAAGCTTTCAAGGGGACTGCCTCTGTCAGGTGAAACTCTCCATTCACCTGACAAAGAGGGAGTCCCCTCGAAAGCTTGAGTTTACCATCAAATAAATCAGTTGGACTAAAACCTGGTGTTGTCAGACTTTTTACTGTAGTTACAAGAGAAACAGAGTCTGACTATTCAGATAGGAAAATCTCTGGAAGAATCAATACTGGTCCCAAAGCAAAATATTGATTAATTAACCCTTATCCTGAGCAACCAGAACAAGTGATCCTCACCCTGAACACTGACTGTAACAGTTAGTGATCCTGAATAAACAGTGACTCTGTACTGTTAGTGAGTGATCCTGATCCTGCTGAATAATCCCCATTTGAAAGGCTGATATTTAATGCTGTATCATCTACTCCCATCTTGAAAATGTGCAAAATTATGACAGCCATTGTTAGTGCAATTTTAGCTGTACCAAACACTACCTGGGATTGGGAAAAATATTCAATAAACCAGGAGGTAATTCCCACTATAGGACAGCCACATTTTATAAGGTTAAGCATCCATTGTAGCCTCAAGTCTTGGCACGGTCCCTTGTGCACAAAAGAATGTCACATGGACACAGATTCTCCTCAGTCACACAAGCTTTATTTTTATCAATCCAGCCAAACTTCAATTCAACAGATTTGAAGTGAAACACAGCAAGTCTAATACTGGTGTGTACAGGTCAAGTGTCAGGAGGAGAAAGCAATCAAAACACTGCAATATAGAAACATGAAGCAAGGGAAATCACTAGATACTCAGCAGCTCAGGCAGTGAGTGAGCACCAACCTCCTGAGAAATGCTTTCATTTGAAACATCTGACTATAGGACAATACTTACAATCTTCAACAAACAAGATTAATCACAATATTATGGACACATCCACAAGCAATTCCACAACCCTGCTGTTTTTGGACCTTTGGGGTGACAAGGGCCATATCAACAAGCTTTTTTCATCTTCCTGAAAGTTTTGTTTTCTTCAATGAACTGTGCTGTCCAGAACATTGACAGTCATCAAGTATGGTACCAAGCCCCACAATTGAGAAAAAAATTAAGTTATTGGATCTTCAAATTGTGTTAAATATTTGCTTGTATCTGACAGGGGGATATTTTCACTAATGTGTGGGGGGGGGTTCAATCACAGAGCTAGTCTGTGTCCTGTGTAATCCAGTGGATTTTAATGCTGGACACAAACAACCACAGACAAATGCATTCTTGTGTCTGATATGACTAGACAGTCCTCAACCACCCACTTAAAGTGGATACCACAGTGATAAACAACAAGAGCAGAACATTAGGAGGCTGCAGACTCAGGGACAGACATGCAAGGGGGCATTGTAAAAGTGACAATTACAATGGATACAGGCACCACAAAGGCCTCTGCACTGCAGTTTCTACAATATACAAATTCTCAAACAAACACTGCCTGTTGCAGCAGTTATGAGTGAGAAAACCTTGAGGGGCCAGAGTCCCCTTGAAAAGGCCCATCATCTCACACCACAGGATTCAACAGGTATGGCACAAGTTGCACAATATCAATTAATTCAATAACATTTAGAGGCTGCATCCATAAAAAACAGCCAGGTATTATCAGAACACAAACAGGGGATGCTGGAAAACTCAGCAGCATCTGTAAGGAGAGAAAGTAGAGTTAATGTCTTGTCATATGAGATTACAAAATGAAGCAGACTCCAGTCATTAACTCCACTTTCTCTCCTAACAGATGCTACCAGACTTGAGTTTTTCTAATGTGCTCTGTCCTGGTCTCAGATTTCAATATCCACAGTATTTCACTTACATTACCCAAACCTGTGTTCTGTACAGGTGACTGTGAAAACACTCTGGATAACCTTCAAGTTAATTTTTATAATACCAACAGCTGCAAACCATGATACATAATGGCCATCAACACTGTACTTACCTAATAAAGGAGCAGTACTCCAAAAGCTAGTGGCATCTGCTACTATAAACCTATTGGAGTTTAACCTGGTCATGAGACTTCTTACTGTGTTTACCCCAGTCCAACACCCACATCTCTGCATCACCAACATCACATCCAGTGGAAGGCAGCTAACACTGCAATAAACACTGGCCTCACTGGCTGCATCCACACACCCAAACCAAACCAGTTAATGCACACTGACAGATGGCAAAGTGTGGAGCTCAGAGCAATGTGAATTAGAGCCAGGATCAAGCAAGGAACACATAACCCCACAATAACTACTCCCTCCCCACCACACAGCAACTTCCCCTCAGCCAATACACCCCATCCCACCCATCAGCAACTCCTCCACCCCCCCCAACTCCCTTCAGCCTGCCTCAACACCCAATTAGCCCCACCAACACCCCACCCAATCCTCTAAATCACCTTCACCATGACCCCCCCCAACTCCCCACTACACCAACCCCCCCAAACTCCCCCTCACCACTGCAACCCCCCCACAAACCCCCCCCCAAAACTCCCCCTCACCACTGCAACCCCCCCACCTCACCACAAACCCCCCCCCAAACTCCCCCTCACCACTGCAACCCCCCCACAAACCCCCCCCAACACTGCAACCCCCCCCACCTCACCACAACCCCCCCCAAACTCCCTCTCACCACTGCAACCCCCCCACAAACCCCCCCTCACCACTGTAACCCCCCCACAAACCCCCCCTCACCACTGCAACCGCCCCCCACAAACCCCCCCTCACCACTGCAACCGCCCCCCACAAACCCCCCCCAAACTCCCCCTCACCACTGCAACCCCCTCCTCACCACGACCCTTCCAACTCCCCCCCCCCCCCTCCTCACCACGACCCTTCCAACTCCCCCCCCCCCCCCCCTCCTCGCCACGACACCCCGCACCCCAACTCCCTCCACTTCACCGCGACATCCCCCCAACCTGTTCTTACCCAGAGGCGAGGTTGGTGCCCGGAGCCGCTATCGCACAGCCACAACATGCTGCTGGATCCGGGTCCGGAGGCCAGCATCTCTCTGACAGAACCCACACCGAGAGCGGCGAAGCTCAGATACTACCGCCCGCCCCGGCTCTTTATACCCTGCTATCCCAACCCCCGACTGCTGACCCCGCCTCTTGGCAGCTGACTCCGCCCCTGGCAGCTGACCCCGCCTTCCGGGCTGTGGCTCCGCCCCGGCATCTCCCTTAGCCCCGCCCGTCCTGCTTTCCGCCCCCCCGCCCCCCGCGGTGGGAGTGCTGCCATAGTAACGGGGCCTGCCGGAGTTGTGTGCAGCGTGGAGCCTGCCCTGGAGAAGCAGTTGATTTGTGGCTTCAGAAACCGGATTGGTACAAACTGTGTGGTTTAGGGCCACTTCTGAGGCAGTCCTGTTGTGGAGTCACATGTAGACCAGACCAGGTAAGGATGGCAGATTTCCTTCTGTGAAGAATATTTGTCAGCCAGATGAGTTTTGATGACAATCGGGTATTTCATGATCATCATTCCATTTACCAGTTTAAATTTCAGATCACTTTTCCTACTGAAGTGGACAGAAATTACAATTTAGCTGTGCTCTTATTGACTGCCAATTGCTATGTGAGAGCTATCTGTTTTTGTGTATGTTTCTGCAGGAGTGGCATGACTGTTTGTCTTTATGTGTCATGAGGGTGAGTATTGTGTATTTATGTGTACATTTTGACCCAGCATGGCATGCCACCTTGACGTAGGAGAAAGACTTGTGCACTCTGATGATTCTTTAGCAATGTCATCAGGAGCTACTGAAAAGGAAAGGCTGACAGTGACCCTCGTACCCTCGGAGATGATATTCCCATCCAGGATAGAGTTTTGGATGCATTGCCAGAAGTCCCCATTATATAAAACAAAGACTCATTGTAATCAATATGCCACCATTAGCAGCATTATGGTCCAATCCTTGACTGCAATGAAGATATTAAGGAAGGCTCTATTCTGACCTTGATGAGGTCACTCACTGAGAAAAACCACTGCAAATGATGTCCTCTTGCTGACAAAGTGTGCTCAGCACAGCCTCCATCCAACTTGATTTTCAACTTTGCTAATAACACCACCGTAGTGGGTCGGATCTCAAACACACCGTAGTGGGTCGGATCTCAAACAATGAAGAGACAGAGTACAAGAAAGAGAGAATCTGGTGAACTGGTGTGATAAAAATAATCTCTCCCTCAATGTCAATAAAATGAAGGAGATAGTCATCGACTTCAGGAAGCGTAGTGGAGAACATGGCCCTGTCTACATCAACGGGGATGAAGTAGAAATGGTCAAGGCTTCAAGTTTTTAGGCGTCCAGATCACCAACAACCTGTCCTGGTCTCCCCATGCCAACACCTCTACTTTCTCAGAAGACTAAGGAAATTTGGCATATCCACTACGACTCTCACCAACCTTTACAGATGCAGCATAGAAAGTTTGGTGTGGCTCCTGCTCTGCCCAAGACTGCAGTAACCTACAAAGGGTCATGAATGAAGCCCAGTCCATCACAGAAAGCAATCTCCCATCCATTAACTCTGTCTACACTTCCCACTGCCTCAGAAAAGTGGCCTGTATAATCAAGGACTTCTGACTAGAGCCACAATGGACTGGAGACCTGGGCCAAAAGATGGCATATGGAATTTAACCCGGGCAAACGTGAGGTGATGCAATTTGGAAGGTCCATGACAGAAGGAAAGTTTACAGTAAATGGTAGCGCCTTTAGAATATTAACCTAGAGGGATCCAGGGGTGCAGATACACAGTTCCCTGAAGGTGGCAACTCAGATGACAAGGTGGTCAAGAAGGTATATGGCATTCTGGCCTTCACCCTTTGGGGTGTTGAGTATAGCAATTGGAAAATCATATTGCAGCTGTTTAAGACTTTGGTTAGGCCACATTTGGACTATTGTGTACAATTCTGATCACCACACCACCAGAAGGATGTTGATGCAGAAAAGATTTACCAGAATGCTGCCTGGTTTGGAAGATATGGACTATGAACAAAGGTTGAACAAACTTGGATTGTTTTCACTGGAGCATTGGAGGATGAGGAGGGACCTGATGGAGGTTTGCAAGATTATGACAGGCGTGGATAGTCAGAGTCTTTTTTCCAGGGTCAATTGGTCAATTACTCTGGGGCATAGGTTGAAAGTGAGAGAGGGAAAGTTTAGAAGAGATGTAAGGAGCAAGTTTTTCACATAGAGGGTGGTGAATGCCTGGAACGCGCTGCCAGAGGAGGTGGTGGAAGCGGATTCTACAACAACATTCAAGAGGCATCTGGATAGATACATGTATAGGAAGGGAATAGAAGAATGTAGAGCATGTAGAGGCAAGAAAATATTAGATTAGAGAGGCACCTCTGTCAGCACAGACTTAGAGAAAAATATAGAAATATAGAACAGTACAGCGCAGTACAGGCCCTTCGGCCCTCGATGTTGTGCCGAGCTTTGTCCAAAACCAAGATCAAGCTATCCCACTCCCTATCATTCTGGTGTGCTCCATGTGTCTATCCAATAACCGTTTGAAAGTTCCTAAAGTGTCCAAATCCACTATCACAGCAGGCAGTGCATTCCACACCCCAACCACTCTCTGAGTAAAGAACCTACCTCGGACATCCCTTCTATATTTCCACTTTGAACATTATAATTATGCCCCCTAGTAACAGTTACATCCACCCGAGGAAATAGTCTCTGAACGTCCACTCTATCTATCCGCCTCATCAACTTATAAACCTCTATTAAGTCACCTCTCATCCTCCTCCGCTCTAAAGAGAAAAGTCCTACCTCCCTCAACCTTTCCTCATAAGACCTACCCTCCAAATCAGGCAGCATCCTGGTAAATCTCCTCTGCAGTCTCTCCAATGCTTCTTATAGTGAGTTTGATAATGTTTACCGAGGGGTCTGTACTGTGCTGTACTGTTCTATATCTCTTTGGTGAGCCAAAGGACTTGTTCTGTGCTGTATTGTTCTTGTCCTTTTAATGTCACTTTTGCCACCATTAACATTCTTCATCCCTAAATGGCACCACTAACAGCCTCCTTTGTCCAGCAAAAATTTGTCCATATCTCCTTTGCTCTGACCTATCCCAGGTCTCCTATTTGGCTTACACACACACACACATACCACCTCTTCCAGCTACACCTACCTTCCTTCAGTCCAGTAAATGGATCATATTAGATCCGAAACAACTGTATTTCTCTCCACAGATGCTGCCAGATTAGCTGAGTTTATTCAGCATTTTCTGTTTTTATTCTGACAACTCGAGACCGATGCCCAGAGAAAAATCTGAAAGATAAAGGACGTGTAGTAGGAAGAGAAACCCCAACAAGATGCTGACCATCATGTCCGCCCCTCGCCCGCTCTGATTCCCATGGCAGGTGGGACAGTAGAATTCCAACGAGTTTCTCTTATCTTGAGGTAGGCTGAATGTCAACCAATAATTGGTGAATATAGAGTCAGGGACAAAGAGGGTATAGGATGACCTAGTTGAGTTATGACCTTCAATGCTTACTCCTGTATTCCAGAATGGATTCTCTGTTTAGTGAAATTGTGAGTAGGGACTAGACCCTGACTTCCAGTCAGGATTACTTGAGTGGGTTTGAAACAAAAAGTAATTTTTGCCATGGAGTACCACTATTTTCCTTCATCCAGTAGCTATTTGTAGTGATGCAGTAGGCATCTTGGACTGTGTACAAATGTTGATTTTTGACCTCATGTTTCCAATTTTGCAAACCCATTTTGCAAGTTGGTAACCGATGATCTGAAGTAAACCCACAAGCTGGTTTTCCCGGGTTCCTAACATCAAAATGACATATGAAATCCCAACTGTGATCTAATCACAGTTTTTACAATATACATTCCTATCATAATAGTTACATGATGTCCAATAAAATTGCCAAAATTGACCCTGTCACATCATCTCTTGGGAGGTGGCATTGGTCCCAGCCTCTCCTTGATGAAAAGTTTAGGCAGGCCGTGCATATCAGAATGTACATCCATAACAACACACAGTGTTACAGTTACTCCTTCACAGTTTTTAACTGATTAATGTGTTATCATTTCTTTTCCCTGCCAATACTTTTGCTTTTCACGATGGTAACATGTTAGCTTATTGAGTGGTCATCAGTTGGCCTATGGTCATCTGGGACTGTGGTAGTTTTATCTTTACTTCAACTCTGGCTGCCTTGACAAGGTAAGAAGTCTCACAACACCAGGTTTCTTCGTACTGTGTTTACCCCAGTCCAACGCTGGCATCTCTACATCATGCCTTGACAAGTACCATAGCATGTAATACCATTCTGATTGTTATAATGGTAGTGTTTCCATGGAATCATGTCAAGTTCCACGTCAGTGCCTCAATGATTCAAGGCTAAAAGCAAAATACTGCGGATGCTGGAATCTGAAAGTAAAACAGAAAATGCTGGAAAATCCCAGCAGGTCTGACAGCATCAAATCAAATCATCTGTGGAGAGAGAATGGAGCCAATCTTTTGAGTCTGGATGACCCAGAGCTCTGTCAAAGGATCATTCAGACTGGAAACATTAACTCCATTCTCTCACAGATGCTGCCAGATCTGCTGAGATTTTCCAGCAATGACTTAAGGATATTGTTTCACTCTGCTGATCACACTGACCATTTTGTGTCGAGTAGTTATCCCTGACTGAGACATGTTTTTCAGTGCATCTGACTAAACATCTCCTGACCTTTGAATCAACCCATATATTCCACATACCCTGTTGGTTACTTGGCATGTAATACATATGCAATATCTCAACATCATGCCAACAAATTCTTGACTTTCAGGTGATCTTATTCAAAGACTTTGAAGCTTTTGTTTATCTCTCCATATACAGTCCTGTGTTTCGGGTAGTAGTCAGATTATCAAATTTGATTCTCTTAAAAAGGTCTTGGGCAGGAATCTGTTACTTTAACTAGTCTCACCTACACTTTCCTTTCATTATGACATGTTTCAATACCAAATTGAATTCTTGAACTACAACTTATGTGAATTATTCCAATTCCCATTTCATGTTGTATCCTCTTCCCCTATTTCCTCATACTATTTTATACATGCGATGGTTCCCATCTTATCCCACTTGTGAACCCTAGAGAAACTTTACAATTCAATAAAATATCCTCATCAGATCTTTAAAACAGAAGTCAAATATTTCTGTTTGATTCCAGGCATTAGCATATTTTGCTTGTACGTTCTTTATTACAACAAAGAACAACACAGAACAGGATCAGGTCCTTTGGCCCTCCAAGCCGGTCACATTGTCCTATCTAGATTAACCACTTATATTTCCCTATTCCCCATTTGTTCATATGCCTGTCAAGATAAGTCTTAAATATCACTAACGTAACTGCATCAACCATCTCACTTGGCAGTCCATTCCAGGGCTTCACCGTCCTCTCTGTAAAAAACTTCCCCCTCATTAGGGGTGGCACGGTAGCACAGTGGTTAGCACTGCTACTTCACAGTTCCAAGGACCTGGGTTCAGTTCCCGGCTTGGGTCGCTGTCTGTGTGGAGTTTGCACATTCTCCTTGTGCCTGTGTGGGTTACCTCCGGGTGCTCCACTTTCCTCCCACAGTCCAAAGATGTGAGGGTTAGGTTGATTGGCCATGCTAAAATTGCCCCTTAATATCCTGAGATGCGTAGGTTAGAGGGATCAGTGGATAAATATGTAGGGATATGGGGTAGGGTCTGGGTGGGATTATGTTCGATGCAGACTTGATGGGCCAAATAGCCTCTTTCTGCACTGTAGGGTTTTTATGATTCTTCTATGATATCTCCATTGAACATTCCCCCTCTTACCTTGAACTTGTGCCCTCTTATAATTGTCATTTCTGTCCTGGAAAAAAGCTTGCAACTGCTCACACTATCAATACCTCTCATAATTTTATAGACTTCTATCAGGTCACCCCTCAGTCTGTCTTTTAAAAAGAGAACAATGCCAGTTTATTCAATCTCTCCTCATAGCTAATACCCTCCATACCAGGCAGTATCTATACTCACTCCCAAAGCCTCCACATCGTTCTGGTAGTGTGGTGACCAGAATTGGACACAGTATTCCAAATATTGCCTAACCAACGTTTCATATAACTGTAACATAATTTGCCAACTTTTATACTCGATGCCCCTTCCGATGAGGGTAAGCATGCCGTATGCTTTCTTCACCACCTTTTCCACCTGTGCTGTCACTTAAGGACTGTGGACGTCTCCTCCCAGATCTCTCTGTGTATCAATGCTCCTGATTGTTCTGCCATTTACTTTATAGCTCTCAACTGGATTGGATCTACCAAAATGCATCACCTCGCATTTGTCCGGATTAAATTCCATCTGCCATTTCTCCACCCAATTTTCCAGCCTATCTATGTCCTGATGTATTCTCTGACAATATGCACTATGCGACTACGCCGTTCTTAGTATCATCTGCAAACTTGGTAATCAGACCAGCTGATAAGTCATTTATATATATTGAAACAGCAAAGGTCCCAGCACTGATGCATCAAAAAACTCAATTAAATTAGTGAGACATGACCTCCCATGTACAACACAATGCTGTCTGTCACCAACAAGACCATTCAGTTCCAAAAATGTATAGATGCTATTCCTAGGAATCTTCTCCAACAGTTTCCCTGTCACTAACATCAAGCTCACTAGCCTATAATTACCTGGGTTATCCTTGCCAGCCTTCTTAAATAATGGGACAGCATTGGCTTTCCTCCCAACAGGGCCAACAAGGAAACCAAGATTTCTGTTAGAAGCCCAGCAATTCCATCTCTTGTCTCCATCATCAACCTGGGATAGATGCCATCTGGCCCTGGGGATTTGTCTACCTTGATGTTTTTTAATTCACCTAACTTAAGAACATAAGAACAAGGAGCAGGAGTAGGCCATCTGGCCCCTCGAGCCTGCTCCGCCATTCATTAATATCATGGCTGATCTTTTTGTGGACTCAGCTCCACTTGCCCACCCGCTCACCATAACCCTTAATTCCTTTACTGTTCAAAAATTTATAAGAACATAAGAACATAAGAAATAGGAGCAGGAGTAGGCCATCTAGCCCTTCGAGCCTGCCCCGCCATTCAATAAGATCATGGCTGATCTGTTGTGGCTCAGTTCCACTTTCCCGCCCTCTCCCCATAACCCTTAATCCCCTCTCTTATCAAGAACCCATCAACCCGCTTCTTAAAAATATTTAGCGAGGCAGCCTCCACCACTTCAACGGGCAGAGAATTCCAGAGATTCACCACCCTTTGAGTGAAGAAGTTCCTCCTCAACTCCGTTCTAAACCGCCTCCCCTTTATCTTGAGGCTGTGCCCCCTAGTCCTAGTGTCTTTTTTGAGCGGGAAGAGTCTCTCCACCTCTATCCTATCCATCCCATTCATCATCTTATACGTCTCAATGAGATCTCCCCTCATTCTTCTAAACTCTAACGAGTACAAGCCTAGTTTATTCAGCCTCTCCTCATAGCTCAACCCTCTCAACTCCGGTATCAGCCTAGTAAACCTCCTCTGCACTCCCTCCAGGGCCAAAATATCCTTGCGCAGGTGCGGCGCCCAAAACTGCACACAGAAATTTGCTGATGACACCAAGATTGGTGGAAAGGCAAATTGTGCGGAGGGTGTGGAGAGTCTGCAGAAGGATCTAGATAGGCTGGGCGAATGGGCCAGGAAATGGCAAATGGAATTTAATGTTGGCAAGTGTGAGGTGGTCCACTTTGGTAGGAAGAATGGTAGGAAGGACTATTTCTTACGTGGCGAAAAACTGCAGCAGGCGACGGTGCAGAGGGACCTCGGGGTCCTTGTGCATGAGTCGCAAAAACCCAGCTTGCAGGTGCAGCAGGTGGTCAGGAAGGCGAATGGGATGCTGGCCTTCATAGCGAGGGGGATTGAATATAAAAGTAGGGAGGTCTTGCTGCAGCTGTATAGGGCATTGGTGAGGCCGCAGCTGGAGTACTGTGTGCAGTTTTGGGCGCCGCACCTGCGCAAGGATATTTTGGCCCTGGAGGGAGTGCAGAGGAGGTTTACTAGGCTGATACCGGAGTTGAGGGGATTGAGCTATGAGGAGAGGCTGAATAAACTAGGCTTGTACTCGTTAGAGTTTAGAAGAATGAGGGGAGATCTCATTGAGACGTATAAGATGATGAATGGGATGGATAGGATAGAGGTGGAGAGACTCTTCCCGCTCAAAAAAGACAGTAGGTCTAGGGGGCACAGCCTCAAGATAAAGGGGAGGCGGTTTAGAACGGAGTTGAGGAGGAACTTCTTCACTCAAAGGGTGGTGAATCTCTGGAATTCTCTGCCCGTTGAAGTGGTGGAGGCTGCCTCGCTAAATATTTTTAAGAAGCGGGTTGATGGGTTCTTGATAAGAGAGGGGATTAAGGGTTATGGGGAGAGGGCGGGAAAGTGGAACTGAGCCACAACAGATCAGCCATGATCTTATTGAATGGCGGGGCAGGCTCGAAGGGCTAGATGGCCTACTCCTGCTCCTATTTCTTATGTTCTTATGTACTCCAGCTGCGGCCTCACCAATGCCCTATACAGCTGCAGCAAGACCTCCCTACTTTTATATTCAATCCCCCTCGCTATGAAGGCGATCCTTATCTATCCTTGCCTTAAAAATATTCAATGAGGTAGCCTCAGCTGCTTCACTGGGTAGGGAATTCCACAGATTCACAACCCTTTGTGTGAAGAAGTTCCTCCTCAACTCAGTCCTAAATCTGCTTCCCCTTATTTTGAGACTATGCCCCCTAGTTCTAGTTTCACCCGCTAGTGGAAACAACTTCCCTGCTTCTATCTTATCTAGTCCCTTCATAATCATATATGTTTCCACAAGATCTCGCCTCATTCTTCTGAATTCCAATGAGTATAGCCAATGAGTATATCAGTCTCTCCTCATAAGCCAACCCTCTCAACTCTGGAATCAACCAAGTGAATCTCCTGTGCACCCCCTCCAGTGCCAGTATATCCTTTCTCAAGTAAGAGATCAAAATTGTACACAGTACTCCAGGTGTGGCCTCACCAGCACCTTATACAGCTGCAACATAACCTTGCTGTTTTTAAACTCTATCCCTCTAGCAATGAAGGACAAAATTCCATTTGCCTTCTTAATTACCCACTGCACCTGCAAACCAACTCCTTGAGATTCCTGCACAAGGACACCCAGGTCCCTCTGCACAGCAGCATGCTGCAATCTTTTTACCATTTAAATAATAGTCCATTTTGCTATTATTCCTACCAAAATGGATGATCTCACATTGACCAACATTGTACTCCATCTGCCAGACCCTCGCCCACTCACTTAGACTATCTGTATCTCTTTGCAGACTTTCAGCATCCTCTGCACACTTTGCTCTGCCACCCATCTTAGTATCATCTGCGAATTTTGACACACTACACTTGATCCCCAACTCCAAATCATCTATGTAAATCGTAAACAATTGCGGTCCCAACACTGATCCCTGAGGCACACCACTAGTCACTGATCGCCAACTAAAAAAACACTCATTTACCCCCACCCTTTACTTTCTGTAAGTTAACCAATCCTCTATCCATGTTAATACATATTACACGTAACACCATGTACCTTTATCTTATGTAGCAGTCTTTGATGCAGCACCTTGTCAAATGCCTTCTGAAAATCCAGATACACCACATTGACAGGTTCCCCATTCTCTATTGCACATGTAATGTTCTCAAAGAATTCCACCAAATTAGTCAAACATAACCTTCCCTTCATGAACCCATGCTGCGTCTTACCAATGAGACAATTTTTATCCAGATGTCTCGCTATTTCTTCCTTGATGATAGATTCAAGCATTTTCCCTACTACAGAAGTTAGACTAACCGGCCTACAGTTACCTGCCTTTTATAGCGCAATACAGACCCTTCGGCCCTCGATGTCTACCTCCTTTTTTAAACAGTGGCATCACGTTTGCTGTTTTCCAATCTGTGGGAACCACCCCAGAGTCCAGCAAATTTTGGTAAATTACCACTAGTACATTTGCTATTTCCACCACCATCTTTTTTAGTACCCTGGGATGCATTCCATTCGGGCCAGGAGACTTGTCTACCTTTAGCTCCATTAACTTGCCCAACACTACCTCTTTCATGATAATGATACACTTCCTCCCTCGTAATGATGACTTGTTCTAATGGGTTTACACACCCCTCCAAGACACCATCAATGGACATGTCGCTCTCCTTTGTGAATACCGATGCAAAGTATTCAGTAAGGATCTCACCCACTTCCTTTGATTCTACACATATTTTCCCTCCTTTGCCCTTAAGCAGACCAAGTCTTTCTCTAGCTACCCTCTTGTTCCTAATATATGTATATAAAATGCCTTGGGATTTTCCTTAATCCTGTCTGCCAAGAACATTTCGTGATCCCCTTGCCTTCCTAATCTCCTGTTTGAGTCATTTTCTACTTTCCCTGTATTCTTCAAGTGCTTTATCTGTTTTAATTGCCTAGACCCCATGCATGCATCATTTTTCTTTTTGACTAGACTAACAATTTCCCTGGCCATCCATGGTTCCTGAATCCTGTCTTTCCTGTCCTTCCTTTTCATATGCACATGCTTGTCCTGCACTCTGATCAACTGCTCGTTAAAAGACTCCCACATGCCAAATGTGGATTTACCCTCAAACAGGCTCTCCCAGACAACAGCCTCCAGATTCTACCTAATCTGGTTGAAGTTAGCCTTTCCCCAATTTAGCAGCTTAACCCTAGGACAACACTCGTCCTTTTCCATCAATATCCAAAAGCATACGGAATTGTCGTCACTGTTCACCACATGTTCCCCCACTGCAACTTTGATGACCTGGCCATACTCATTCCCTAGTACCATGTCCAGTATAGCCCCTTCTCTAGTTGGATTATCCACATATTGTTCCAGAAAGCCTTCCTGGACAAATTCCTCACCATCCAGACCCTTAGCTTGAAGGAAAATTAAAGTCTCCCATTACACCATCCCTATTGTTTCTGTATCTGTCCAGAATCTGCTTACATATCTGTTCCTCAACTTCCCATGGGCTGTTTGGAGGCCTGTAGCACACTCCCACCATAATGACTGCCCCCTTCCTGTTTCTGATTTCTACCCACAGTGTCTCATTATAAGATTCTTCCAAGATGTCCTCCCTTTGTACAGCTGTAATATGCTCCCTAACTGTTATTGCAATTCCCCCACCTCTTTTACCTTCCCCTTTACCTCCCCTAAAACACTTATATCCCGGAATATTTAGCTGCCAGTCCTGTCTCTCTTTTAACCAAGTCTTCTAGATGACATTTCCATTTCTCAAAAATAATTTACTAAATTGACCATTTTACATTTAAAATTATTCTAAATTCAAATGTCAGGTGTCGTTTGGCTAACAGATTTCTCTTTTTTAATTTACCTTTGCCAAAAGAAACAATTTTCCTAAATAATTGAAACTACTTACAGAAATGCATATTTTTATTGACTTAACTTAAAAAAAATGAATATCTTGTCCTCTTATTCTTTATATCCAAAAATCTATATATAAAAAGGAAAAAGTCCACTGTGGCTGTGGTCAGGAGCCCAATGAGTTAACACACATACAATCATACCTGTCAAAAACCTCCTTCAACTTACTTTGAATGAAGGTGCATCCAAAGACTGTGTGGAGAATTTTAAAAAATCAATTGTCTGCTGAAAGGATTAACTTCTCTACAGAACCTAAAAGGGTGGAGTGGGTGTGTAATTGTTGTGTGTATTTTTTTGCTGTGTATGTATTTGTTGTGTGACTATATTTGGTGTATATCTATTTGTTCATGTATTTGTTGTGTGTTCATATCTGTCATGTGCATATGGTTGTGTATATTTGTTGCATGTACATATTAGTTGTATGTATTAATTTGTTTTGCATATTTATTGTATATATTTGGTATGTGTACATTTGCATACCTGTGTGTGTATTTGTTGTAACCTGTATGTACTCTGTGTATTGTGATGATAGTGATGTAATTGATATGGATATTGTTGTTCTATGTTTGAGGGAAACGTTTAAAAATTCTGCTTTATGCTACAGGCAGTTGGTATGTTTGGAAGGAATATAACTCAGATGCCAGGAGAGCAAGATAATTACTCATTTTAACATTGCAAGTGGTTATGTTAAGTAGAATTATTTGACTTTTGTTTACTTAAGTTCTCCTGGGATTTCAGATTAGAATAATTGACAGGGTCATGTGATGATGTGGTTTATGTGCAGCCCTGGTCTTATAACAGAAAAAAAGGCTTTTATAGCAAAGTTTGGGAATTTGGCTGTTCTAGTTGAAGTTTGGAGCATTTTGCAGGCTTCTAAAAGCTCAACATCTCACTGAAAACTGCAAGACCATCTACACTCTAGCAAGTATATTTGTGATTGCTAACAATATGTAAAGTGGGTTTTAAGACTTTAAGAAGAATCTTGCTTATTTGGAACTGAGGCAGTGGTAAGTTAGAAATTAAAGTTATTTCCTCTTCATTTTTAAATATTGTTCAACTGTTACTTTATTTGTTATATTTAAACTGCATTATTAAATAAAGTTCATTTCACTATAAAAATCCCTACTTTGTCTGGAAGGAAGTATCTTTTCCTCATATAGAATAATTGTTGGGGTCGAGTCTGGCTTCATGATATATCTTGGGCTTCTAGTCCAGGACCCTAATAGTATGTATTTGTTGAAAGCAAGGAACAAAGAAAATTATAGGAACTGGCCCTTCGGCCCTCCAAGCCTGCACCAACCATACTGCCCGTCTGAACTAAAACCCCCTACCCTTCTGGGGACCACATCCCTCTATTCCCATCCTATTCATGTATTTGTCCAGACGCCTTTAAAAGTCACTATTGTACCTTCCCCACTACCTCCCCCAGCAGCGTGTTCCAGGCATCCACCGCACTCTGTGTAAAAAAAACTTGCCTCATACATTTCCTTTAAACCTTGCCCCTTGCACCTTAAACTTATGCCCCCAAGAAATTGACTCTTCCATCCTGGGAAAGGCTTCTGCTTATCCACTATCCACCACTGATAGTTATTACCATCAAGCCAGGGGATCAACCCTGGTTCAATGGAAAGTGCAGGAGGTCTTCCAGGAGCAGCACCAAGCATGCCTAAAAATGAGGTGTCAACCTGGTGAAGCTACCAAACAGAACTACTGTATGCCAAACAGCAAAAATAGCAAGTGATAGACAGAGCAAAGCTATCCCACAACCAACCAATCAGATCCAAGTTCTGTAGTCCTTCTCCATTCAGTCATGGATGGTGGTGGGCAATGAAACAACTCACTGGAGGAGGAGGCTCCACAAATACCCCCATCCTCAATGGTGGAGGAGCCCAGCACATCAGTGCAAAAGATAAGGCTGAAGTATTTGCAGCAAACTTCAGCCAGAAGTGCCAAGTGAATGATCCATCTCCGCCTTCTTCAGTGGTTCCCAGGATCTCAGATGCCAGTCTCCAGCCAATTCGATTCACTCCACGTGATATCAAGAAACAGTTGAATTCACTGGGTACTGCAAAGGCAATGGGCCCTGATAACGTTCCGGCAATAGTGCTGAAGACTTATGCTCCAGAACATGCTGCTCTCCTAGCCAAGCTCTTCCGGTACAAGTACAGTTACAACCCTGGCATCTACCCAGCAATGTGGGAAATTGCCCAGGTATATCCTATACACAAAAAGGAGGACAATCCCAACCCAGCCAATTACCAGCCAATCAGTCTACTTTCGATCATCAGTAAAGTGATGGAAGGGGTCATCGACAGCGCTATCCAGCAGCACCTGCTCAGCAATAACCTGCTCAGTGACGCCCAGTTTGGGTTTCACCAGAGTCACTCAGCTCCTGACCTCATTACAGCCTTGGTTCAAACATGGACAAAAGAGCTGAATTCCAGAGATGAGGTGAGAGTGACAGCCATTAATATCAAGGCCGCATTTGACTGAGTGCGGCATCAAGGAGCCTGAGCAAAACTGGAATCAATGGGTATCAGAGGGAAAACTCTCCGCTGGTTAGAGTCATATCTGACACATAGGGAGGTGGTTGTGGAGGGTCAGTCATCCTAGCTCCAGGACATCTCTGCAGGAGTTCCTCAGGATAGTATCCTAGGCCCAACTATCTTCAGCTGCTTCATCAATGACCACCCCTCCATCATATGGTCAAAAGTGGGGAGGTTCGCCAATGACTGCATAATTTGTGACTCCTCAGATACTGCAGTCCATGTTCAAATGCAACAAGATCTGGACAATTTCCAGGCTTAGGCTGACAAGCGGCAGCTAACATTTGCGCCACACAAATGCCAGGCAATGACCATCACCAATAAGAGACACTCCAACCACCACCCCTTGACATTCAATGGTGTTACCATCACTGAATCCCCCACTCTCAACATCCTTGGGGTTACTATTGACCAGAAACTCAACTGGACTCACACATAAACACAGTGCCTGCAAGAGCAGGTTAGAGGCTAAGAATACTGCGGTGAGTAACTCACTTCCTGACTCCCCAAAGCTATATAAGGCACATGTCAGGAGTGCAGTGGAATATTTCCATTTGCCTGGATGGGTGCAGCTCCAACAGCACTCAAGAACTTGACACCATCCAGAACAAAACAGCCCGCTTTATTGGCTCCACATCTACAAACGTTCAATCCCTCCATTACTGATGCTCAGTAGCAGGAGTGTGTACTATCTACAAGATGCATTGCAGCAATTCATCAAAGATCCTTAGACAGCATCTTCCAAATCAATGACCATTTCCATCTAGAAGGATGTAGTACTGTGTGCAGTTTTGGGCGCTGCACCTGCGCAAGGATATTTTGGCCCTGGAGGGAGTGCAGAGGAGGTTTACTAGGCTGATACCGGAGTTGAGGGGATTGAGCTATGAGGAGAGGCTGAATAAACTAGGCTTGTACTCGTTAGAGTTTAGAAGAATGAGGGGAGATCTCATTGAGACGTATAAGATGATGAATGGGATGGATAGGGTAGAGGTGGAGAGACTCTTCCCGCTCAAAAAAGACAGTAGGACTAGGGGGCACAGCCTCAAGATAAAGGGGAGGCGGTTTAGAACGGAGTTGAGGAGGAACTTCTTCACTCAAAGGGTGGTGAATCTCTGGAATTCTCTGCCCGTTGAAGTGGTGGAGGCTGCCTCGCTAAATATTTTTAAGAAGCGGGTTGATGGGTTCTTGATAAGAGAGGGGATTAAGGGTTATGGGGAGAGGGCGGGAAAGTGGAACTGAGCCACAACAGATCAGCCATGATCTTATTGAATGGCGGGGCAGGCTCGAAGGGCTAGATGGCCTACTCCTGCTCCTATTTCTTATGTTCTTATGAGGGCAGCAGATACATGGGAACACCATCACCTGCAAATTCCCCTCCAAGCCACTCATCATCCTGACTTGGAAATATATCGCCATTCCTTCACACTCGCTGAGTCAAAATCCTGGAATTCCTCCCTAACAGCATTGTGGGTCAACTCACAAAATATGGACCGCAGCGATTCGAGAAGGCAGCTCACTACCACCTTCTCAACTAGGGGTGGGCAATAAAAATGTTGGCCAGCCAGTGTCCCATGAATGAATTTAAAAAACTGTCCATGACCCTCGTAATCTTGTAGCCTTCTATCGTCCCAGAGAGAACAAACCAAGTTTTTCCAACCTCTCCTCAATGCAAATGCCCTCCATACCAGGAAACATCCTGTTAAAATCTTTTCTGTACCCTCTCCAAAGTCTCCCATCCTTCTGATGGTGCGGCAACCAGAATGGAACACTATATTCCAAGTGCAGCCTCACTAAAGTTCAACAAAGCTGCATTATGATTTACCAATTTTTAAATTCATTGCCCCGGCCAATGAAGGCAAGCATGCCATATGCCTTCTTGACTACCTTCTCCACCTGCATTGCCACTTTCAATGATCTGTGTGCCTGTACATCCAGATCACTCTGCCTGTCAATACTCTTAAGGGTTCTGCCATTTACTGTATATTTCCTATCTGTATTAGACCTTCCAAAATGCTTTACCTCATATTTGTCCGGATGAAACTCCATCTGCCATTTCTCCATCCAAGTCTGTAACCGAGCTATATCCTGCTGTATCCTCTGACAGTCCTCATCGCTATCTGCAAATCCACTAACCTTTGTGTCATCCGCAAACTTACTAATCAAACCAGTTACCACAGAGATTCAGGACAGTCTTGGAAATGTGATGTTTCCTGGGACTCTGACAGTTTTTCTCCTCCACCTCTCTTG
Organism: Carcharhinus amblyrhynchos; assembly: GCF_965287045.1. Classification (NCBI taxonomy): domain Eukaryota; kingdom Metazoa; phylum Chordata; class Chondrichthyes; order Carcharhiniformes; family Carcharhinidae; genus Carcharhinus; species Carcharhinus amblyrhynchos. The sequence continues at coordinate 1,426,981 of NC_137344.1, read as the reverse complement.
AAGGTGCTGATTCTTGCTGGGATAAGGACAGCAGCATCCAGGGGTAACTTACCAGAGTGCCCATTCTTCAGTGGTCAACTTAGAGAATGAGTATTGCATCATACTGAGAAGGCATAAGATCATAAGGAATAGGAGCAGGAGTAGGTCTTTTAGCCCATCAAGCCTGCTTCACCATTCAGTAAAATCATGATTGATCTAATTATGGCCTTAACTGCACTTTCCTGCCTGCGCCCCTTAATGTTTGATTCTTATTTCCTTGTCAATCAAAAATCTGTCCAACTCAGTCTCTAATTATTCAATGACCCAACCTCCAGTACTCTCTGGAGAAAAGAATTCCAAAGATTAATGATCCTCTGAGAGAAAAAATCCTCCTTGTTTCTGTCTTAAATGGGAACTCTCACATTTGAAACTGTTTCCTCATTTCATATTTCCTCTAATGGAATTAGGAATCTCATGTTACCAGGGACACTCAAGTGTTGCTCACAAACTTAGATTCTGGCATTGGAACTAAGGCCTTCTTCAGCTGGGAGGCAAACACGACATGGGTACCTAATTGTGATGTAAAAAAATGAGGTGAGGCAATATAAACAAAATGGTCCAATTTTACAGGGACTGCAGAAACAGAGAGACCTGGAAATTCACACATACAAACCTTTGAAAGTGACAGGATAAATTGAGAAGGCTTTGGTGTTATTAATAGAGGCATAGAGCACTAAAAGCAAGGATATTATGCTAAACCTTTACAAATCACAAGTTCGGCCCCATATTTTAGGATGGATGTCAAGGCCTTCGTGAGAGTGCAAAGAGATTTACTGGAATGTTGCTGAAATATATTTCACACATTAAATCAAGGTTTAACATAATGTCCTTGCTTTTGCATGCTATGTCTCTGTTAATTAAGTCAGGACCATCTCAACTCATCCTGTCACTTTCAAAGATAGGGGGACTAACTAGGGTAAATGCATGGGGTTCCAGGGAAAGGGTCTGGGTGGGATTGTGGTCAGTGCAAACTCATTGAATTGAATGGCCTCCTTCTGCACTGTAGGATTCTATGATTTGCTTATATAAATTTTCAAGGTAACATCTGCCCTGTCAGGTGGATGTAAAAGATCCCATTGTCACCACTTTAAAGAAGAGCCAGAGAGCTCTCTCCAGTCTCTTGACTAATATTTATCTTTCAGACAACTTCAGTCAAAATAAATGATTTGGCCATTATCACATTGTAGTTTGCAGGAACTTGCAAAATGAGTTAATGCATTTCCTACATTACATCATTGACTACACTGCAGAAATGCTTCATTGGATGTGAAGCACTTCGAGACATCTTGGGATTATGAACAGTGTTACATAAATGGGAATTTTTCATTCATTTGTAAGATTTCTATCAGCTATTCTTCACTTGATCATGTATTGTTCATTTGTTTTTGTCACCTGATCACAACAGAATCTGATCTTAATGTCTATTTTCTTTCAAAGGATCAATAATTTTATCGTGAATTTAAAAGGTACTGTATTCCGACTGACATGTCATAGAAATTGTGAATATACAAATGAATGAACAAGGAGCAGGAGTGAGCCATTCAGTCCTTCAAGCCTGCTCCACCATTTAATAAGAGCTGAGAGTAACTTCAAATCTACATCCCGTCCTCCCCTGATTATCTTTCACCCCTCTTTTTACTAAGAATCTATCTACCTCTGCCTTCAAAAAATTCAAAGACTCTGCTTCCATCACCTTTTCAGGAAGAAAGTTCCAAAGATTCACGACCGTCTGAGTGAAATAATTTTGGTTGATTGCTGTTTTAAATGCATAACCCCTTATTTTTAATCTGTGGTAACGTGGCCCTTTTAAGAGGTGATCCTCTGTGGGCCATGTGATCAGGCTGGACTCTATGGAGCGATCGTACAGGGAGCCGGGGCAATTGGGAGCGAGGTCCTGCATCCTGGGGCAGGATGGACCTTCAGTTGGAGTCAGAGAGAAGAAGAAAACAGACCTGTGAATGTATTCTGTTAGACTCTAATCTTGTATATAGTTATATTGGTTAATAAATCCTTTGTTGTTGGAGGTACACCGAGTTGCCTCCAGTTTACTACACAGGCTCCAAGCAAAAACATCAGTTGTCAGGAAGCAGCAGTGTGCAGTTGGAGGGGGAGGAAAGTGATCATTGAAGCTAAGAAGAAACAGGTACAGATACCCTTAAGATGCCTTTAATTAGGAAGATAGAATCACTTGACCCAGAATTTGAGAGTTGAGGGCAATATATCAAAAGGGTGTATTATATCTTTGTGGTTAATGGGATCACTGTATAGGAAAAACAAAAAGTGATACAGCTCACAGTCTGTGGCCCACAAATTTACTGGCTAATTAGTGAGGAGCCTAACATCACCTGATGCTTCAGACACAAAGTCTTTGATCAAATTGTGGGACTGATCAAAGACTACTTTAACCCTGACCGTCATAATTTTAAGGTATGAGTTTCATTCAGCTGTGAGGGAACCAGGGGAGACAATCTCTGGGTTCGTGGCCAGACTGTAACGTTTAGCAGTGCACTGCAAATTCAGCTTAATTTTGGAGGACACGTTAAGAGACACGTCTGAAGGATCTACAGCAGCCTCACAATACAAATGAACCTGCTGGCTGAGGCTAAAATCCCTTTGGAAAACACCATGGAGATGACCCAGGCGACTGAATGTGCTGAACATGGCGGAAATGAATTACAAGGCATTCCCAACAAGGTGAACCGCTTATGGTGGAAAATAGCTGCAGCAAGGAACAGCCCAAGTGAGGGTGAGAGGTAGTGTAGCACCAGGGATGGAAGCATGTTTTCGGTGTGGGCAAGAGCATTCCCAGGAAATGTGCTGGTACAAAAATTCTGCATGTTTTTGTGCAAGAAGAAAGGTTATTTGCAGCTTGGTGCAGAGTAAGCAGGCAGGACAGAATGCACAAAAAAAATGTTTGAGGCAATACTGTTAAACCAGCTGGCTGAGGAACCCAACGAGGGATCCAAAACTTAGACTTTAAAACCAGGTCCAACTCAACAAGGTGACATCTATCAAGATAGTCCTTGTGGCAGATCTCTAAAGACAGAGGTCGACACTGTAGCCGCAGCCATAGTCTTAAGTGAACAAAACTTCAGATACCTCCAGAAAAGTCTGCAATCTTTGAGGCTAAGTCGTTCAGAAGCCATTTTATCAACTGATATGAAAGAGATGCTGAAGACTGTAGGTCAGTTGCACTAATGGTATCCTTTGGGAACCAGACAGCTTAGTTACCTGTTCTGATGATTAAGAGTCACAGATCTTGTCCCATGGGTCAAGACTGGTTGAAACAGATAAAATTAGACTGGCTGGAGGTAATGAATGTTTGGGATGGAGGTTTCCATGAGCTCCTGTGCAGATACTTTCTGGAAGGAACTGTGCCAGATAAAAGAGGCTAAAGCCAAATTTACTTGAACCCCAAGGCTACACTAAAATTCTTCCAAGCTCACTCAGTGCCTTATGCATTCCATCATAAAATAGAAGTGGAATTAGAAAGATTGGAAGATGGTGCAGTTTTATGACAGAGCTGCATCCATAGTCCCTATTTTGAAGCCAGATAATACTGTGAAAATCTGTGGAGGCTTGGCGTTAACTATGAGCCCAGATAGATCGATACCCATTCCAAGGATTGAGGACCGCTATGCAAAATTAGCAGGTGCCTTAAATACACCAAGCTAGATTTTAGTTATGCATACCAGCAATTGAAGCTTGATGAAGACTCTCAAAATTTGGTCACCATTAACATCCACAAAGAGTTAAACAAGTACACCCGCTTGCCATTTGGGATCTCATCACCTTGCACCTTTTTCCAGCATACTATGGAAAGCTTGTTGCAGGGAATCTCCAAAGTGGTGGATGATGTCCTAATTACTGGAGGGCCCCTTAAGGAACACAGGGCAAACCTAGAAGAGGGCATCCACTTAAAACAAGAAAAATGAACCCTCCAGGCAGATAAGGCTAGATACCTCAGCTTCAAGGTAGATGCCAAGGGTTTGCATCCCCTTGAGGACAAGGTGAAAGCTATCAAAGAAATACCACAGCCTAGGAGTGTGACAGAGTTAAAATCATTCCTAAGGATGGTAAACTATTATGGGAGATTCCTGCAAAACTTGTCCATGGCTCTAGCCCCATTACACCAGCTTCTGAAGAAGCTTTAACAATGGAGTTGTGGAGAGGAGCAAAAAGAAATGTTTCCTGAAGTAAAGCAAACCTTATAGTCATCAACACTACTTGTACGTTTCGATCGAACCAAACCTTTTGTAGTTACCTGGAGTGGGAGCAGCCCTATCCCACAAGATGTCAGACTGAATAGAGAGGCCAAATACATTCGCATCAAGAACCTTATTCAAAGTTGAGATGAAATATTCTCAACTTGACCAGGAGAGACTTGCAGTAATTATGCAGTGAAAAAGTTTCACCAATATAAATATAGAAGGTGCCTCACCATTGTATCCGATCACGAACCTCTGTAACGAATGTTCCGAGAAGATAAGCCTGTGTCATTGACTGCCTTTGAGAAGATACAGAGATGGGTCTTGCCGTTGGCTGCCAGCATAGACCAAGGATGCAAATATTGAATTTGGCTGCACTCAGTGCGTCCCTTTGCCGCAGACTATACCGTCACCACTTGCACCACAAGAAATCGTGTTGGCTTTGCACCTATTAGAGATATTGCCAGTTTCAGATGCCCATGCAAAGTCCTGGACTGAGAAGGATCTGTTGCTCTCCACAGATGTAAGAGAATGTTGCTACAAGGTTTGGACCAAGACAAGTCAGAGTAGATTAAACTCTTATCTATAGCATAGGACGGAGATAACGTGAGGCTGGCATGTTATAGTGCCGCCCCAGGGTGACAGCTTTTACTACAGGAGCTGCATGATACACACCCTGGGCGAAGTAAGATGAAGGCATTGGTCACTAGCTATATTTGGTGGTCGGGCATTGACTAAGAGATTTAAAGAATGCGTAGTCAGTGCTCAAGTTGTCAAACCTCAGGCATCACTGCCGCTGTAAGAACATAAGAAATAGGAGCAGGAGTAGGCCATCTAGCCCTTCGAGCCTGCCCCGCCATCCAATAAGATCATGGCTGATCTGAAGTGGATCAGTTCCACTTTCCCGCTTTCTCCCCATAACCCTTAATTCCCTTGTCTATCAGAAACCTATCTACCCGTGACTTAAATATATTCAGCGAGGTAGCCTCCAACACCAACAGGCAGAGAATTCCAGAGATTCACCAGCCTTTGAGTGAAGAAGTTCCTCCTCAACTCCGATCTAAACTGCACCACCCCCCCCCCCCTTATTTTGAGGCTGTGCCCTCGAGTCCTGCTATCCTTCCTAAGCGGGAAGAATCTCTCTACCTCTACCCCAGATGGAGGAGGAGAAAGTGGGTTCCCGGACACGCGTCCTTTGTTTGAACAGAGGGGAGTACGGAAGGATGAGAGAAGAATTGGCGAATGTTGACTGGGGGAGCGCGTTGGAAGGTAGGTCTGCTGAGGAGCAGTGGAGGATCTTTAAGGAGATCTTTCTTGGTGCTCAGCGGAAATTTATTCCGATGGTTAAAAAGGACCTTGGGAGGAGAGGTAATAAGCCATGGATAACGAAGGAGGTGAAGGAAAGTGTTAAATTAAAAGTGGAGGCGTTTAGAGTAGCTAAGAGTAGTGGGCAAGAAGAGGATTGGGAGAGGTTTAAAAGTCAACAAAGATTGACAAAGAAGTTGATAAAGAAGGGTAGGATAAACTATGAAGCTGGGCTAGCGCTTAATATAAAAAAGGATAGCAAGAGTTTTTATAAATATATAAAAAGGAAGAGGCTGGCTAGGGTGAACGTTGGACCCTTAGAGGATGAGGGGGGGTGCTTAGTGGTAGGGGATGGGGAAATGGCTGAGGCCTTGAATAACCTTTTTGTTTTGGTCTTCACGGAGGAGGACGTGAATAATTTGCCGGGTGTTAGCGATGGAAAGGTGGTAGGACAGGAGGGTCTCAATGACATTATTGTTACTAGAGAGGCGGTGCTCGACAGACTGGAGGGACTGATTGGGGACAAGTCCCCAGGACCGGATGGAATGCATCCAAGAGTTCTGAAAGAAATGGCGGAGGTGATAGTGGATGCCTTGGTGGTTATTCTCCAAACGTCGCTGGATTCCGGGGAAGTGCCGGAAGATTGGAAAACGGCTAATGTTACACCGTTGTTTAAGAAGGGTGGCAGGCAAAAGGCAGGGAATTATAGGCCAGTTAATTTAACGTCTGTTGTAGGTAAAATGTTAGAATCCGTCATCAAGGAGGAAATAGCGAGGCATCTTGAGGGGAATTGCTTGATAAAGCAGACGCAGCACGGTTTTGTTAAGGGGAAGTCGTGTCTAACAAATTTATTGGAGTTCTATGAGGATGTGCCTAGGGCGGTGGATAGAGGAGAGCCGGTGGATGTTGTCTTTCTTGATTTTCAAAAGGCGTTTGACAAGGTACCTCACAAGAGGTTATTGCAGAAGGTAAGGGGGCATGGAGCTGGGGATAGGGTGTTAGCATGTATAGAGGATTGGCTGTCAAATAGGAGGCAGAGAGTGGGGGTCAATGGGTGCTATTCGGATTGGCGGTTGGTGACTAGTGGAGTGCCCCAGGGGTCGGTGCTGGGGCCTCAGCTATTTACCATTTATATAGATGATCTGGAGGAGGGAACCGAGTGTATGGTGTCAAAATTTGCTGATGACACCAAGATTGGTGGAACGGCAAATTGCACGGAGGGTGTGGAGAGTCTGCAGAAGGATCTAGATAGGCTGGGCAAATGGGCCAGGAACTGGCAAATGGAATTTAGTGTTGGCAAGTGCGAGGTGGTCTACTTTGGTAGGAATAATGGTAGGAAGGACTATTACTTACGTGGCGAAAAACTGTAGCAGGCGACGGTGCAGAGGGACCTCGGGGTCCTTGTGCATGAGTCGCAAAAACCCAGCCTGCAGGTGCAGCAGGTGGTCAGGAAGGCTAATGGGATGTTGGCCTTCGTAGCGAGGGGGATTGAATATAAAAGTAGGGAGGTCTTGCTGCAGCTGTATAGGGCACTGGTGAGGCCGCAGCTGGAGTACTGTGTACAGTTTTGGTCGCCGCACTTACGCAAGGATTTTTTGGCTTTGGAGGGAGTGCAGAGGAGGTTTACTAGGCTGATGCCGGAGTTGAGGGGGTTGAGCTATGAGGAGAGGCTGAATAAACTAGGCTTGTACTTGTTAGAGTTTAGAAGAATGAGGGGAGATCTCATTGAGACATATAAGATGATGAATGGGATGGATAGGATAGAGGTGGAGAGACTCTTCCCGCTCAGAAAGGACAGTAGAACTAGGGGGCATAGCCTCAAGATAAAGGGGGGTAGGTTTAGAACGGAGTTGAGGAGGAACTTCTTCACTCAAAGGGTGGTGAATCTCTGGAATTCTCTGCCCGTTGAAGTGGTGGACTCTGCCTCGCTAAATATTTTTAAGATGCGGGTTGATGGGTTTTTGATAAGAGAGGGGATTAAGGGTTATGGGGAGAGGGCGGGAATGTGGAACTGAGCCACGACAGATCAGTCATGATCTTATTGAATGGTGGGGCAGGCTCGAAGGGCTGGATGGCCTACTCCTGCTCCTATTTCTTATGTTCTTATGTTCTATCTATCTATCCCCTTCATTACCTTATATGTCTCTATAAGATCCCCTCTCAGCCTTCTAAACTCCAACGAGTACAGACCCAGTCTATTCAATCTTTATTCATAGGCTAACCCCCTCATCTCCAGTATCAGCCTGGTGAACCTTCTCTGCACTCCCTCCAAGGCCAATATATCCTTACGCAAGTGCGGTGATCAAAACTGCACTCAGTACTCCAGCTGCGGCCTCACCAGTGCCCTGTACAGTTGCAGCAAGACCTCCCTACTTTTATATTCTATCCCCCTCGCTATAAAGGCCAATATTCCATTCGCCTTCCTGATCACCTGCTGCACCTGCAGACTGGGTTTTTGCGATTCGTGCACAAGGACCCCCACTGTCAAATATACATTCTTGGGAGCGGCCATGCTAGCCATGTCACATTTGTGTATAGATTTCATTGGAACGTTCATGGGACGTATGTTTTTCATCCTGGTTGATGCACAGTCAAAATGGTTAGCTATCTAGCTAGTGAAGCCTACCATAACCACATCCACCATCAACAGGTTGTGGCAGATTTTTGCCATTCGTCGCATCCCTGAGGTCTTAGTGTCTGACAATGGCACAGCATTTCCAGCTGCAGAGTTCAAATCACATGTGGTATACCACATTCGTTCAGCGCATACCACCCAGCCTCGCATGGCTTGGCAGAGCGAGCTGTACAAACATTTTAAAGCTTCTATATGAAAAAGCAAGTTCAGAGGTCGCTGAATTTATGTTTGGCAAGGTTCTTGTTATTGTATAATATCACGCTGTACACTAGCACCGGGGTTATGCTGGCTGAATTACTAATGGGGTGATGCCTATGAACCTGCTTGGATTTGACATTTCCAGATTTGTCAGGGAGAGTGGAGGCTAGACAAGCCTCCCAGAAAGAGCACCGTGACTCAAAGCAAAGGAACAGTGCCTGATCCAGAGGACCAACAGGTATGTCATGCTGCAGACTCGTGTGCCATCTACAGAACCAGTGATACCTGTAGCCTTTATTGAGTCGAGGCAGCCTTTAGCTTCTGCAGCTGAGGAGGAAGGCACCAACCCTGAGCTGATGAGCTTGCCTTTTTCTTCTGCCAGACAGGACTCATTGCTTGCTGAAAGACTGTGGCCTTCTGTAAGAGTCAGCAAGTCTTCAGATCAATTGACTTTGTGAATGGACTTTCTCTTGGTGTCACTAATGTGATATTGTGTCTATGTGACTATGTATGATGTTGTTTCTCTTGTTTTCAATCAAGTCACTCCTTTGAAACTGCAGCAGATTCTCTGGATGGTTTTGTGTATTGGTTGTTGATTTGACTTGAGGCAAATAAACTTTAAAAGATGCAATTAACTCAAGCACAATTGTTAACACACACAATACTCGCTATCTAAAATCATGTGATACATTTAATTGTGCCTGTGGACAGATGCATGAAAATCAAATTCCAACATAACTTTATCAGAATAAGACCCAAGTTCAATATTGCTGATTGGGAAATGCCAACAGAAACTTCTATCTGGAGGATAATAGAATCAAATATACTCAGTAAATTGTCTTCAGTTGGCTGACCACTCCATCTACCTCTAATTCCTCTTCTGCATTGTCCAGTTGAGTGGATATTAGGAGTAGGCCATTTAGCCCATTGTGCCTACTCCGAATATGGTTGATCTGATTATGGCCTCAACTCTCATTTCCTATCCACCCCAATACCTTTGACTCCCTTGTCCATCAAGAATCTTTCCAGTTAAGCTGTAAAAATATTTAATGACCCTGCCGCCACCGCCCTCAGGGGAAGAGAATTCCAAAGGCTAATGACTCTCAAAGAGAAAAAAATTCTCCTCATCTCTATCTTAAATGGGAAGTTCATATTTTTAAACTATACCCCTTAGTTCTAGTCTCTTCCCTAAAGGGAAACATCCTCTCAGCACCCACCTAGTCCAGTACCTCAGGATCTTCTATGATTCAATAAGATCACCTCTCATTCTTCTAAATTCCAATGAGTATAGACGCAACCTGTAGAACCTTTAAGTCCATCTCCTTCATCCCGCATTTATATCCTTTCTTAAGTGAGAGACCAAACTGTACACAGTACTCAAGATGGGGTCTCACCATTACAACTGGAACAAAACTTGCTTATTTTTATTTTCCATTCTCTTTGCAATATAAACATTCCATTTGCCTTCCTAATCGCTTGCTGTACCATGTTTTTCTTGCTTAGAAAACCTTACTCATGCTTTTGCTGCCTTCAGACTTGACTAATCCAGTTTTCCTGAATGGCCTCCCACCTTCTATCCTCTATGAACTTCAATTCACTAAAACTCTGCTGTCCAAGTAACATTCCCTTACCATCTTACTGACCTACAATGTCTCCCAGACTGACAATACCTCGATTTTTAATTTTTCATTCTTGTGCCCTTACCAGCACCCTCCCTGCCCCCTGAGACATCTTTGTAACTTCCTCCAACCTCAGAATTGCCCTAGATCTTTGTGTTTCTCCAACACTTGCCCCATCAATGGTGGTTGTGCCTTTAGCTGCATGGACCTTAAGCTCTTCAATTTCTTCCCTTCAACTCTCCACCTCTTTCCCACCTTGTCCTTCTTTAAGACACTTTCTAAAATCTATCTCCTTGACCAAACTTTTGGTCACCTGCCCTAACACCCCCAAATGAGGGTTGGGATCAAATTTTATTATGCTTGTGAGAAACAGTTTGGGATATTTTACTACGTTAAAAGCAGTATATAATTACAAGTTGTGGCTGCAAGTGGCGGTGATAAACACAAACCACAAGGTCTGTAATGTATGCTCTGTCCTTAGTTGGTGGATTGATCAAAGCTGGGTGGGTTATCTGTGCTGCTGTTGACCTCAGTGTCTCTAGGTCAGAGAAAAATATTTACCACCGCTTCCTGCTGCTGATGAGTATCAGTAATTGGAAAATATGTATACACATGGATATTGAATTAAGGCATTGGTGCTTAAATGGCTGTCAGTAGCAGCAAACATGGATATCATTAGGAACAGTGTGGCTAAAGAGATAATGCAGGAAGGAGGGCTTTAGCTTCCTGGATCACTCAGGTGGGTTGCACCTGAACTGAAATAGGGCCAACCTCCTTGCAGAGAGATTTGCCAGTGTTGTTGGGGGAATTTAAACTAATTTGTCAGGGGGAATGAGTTCAGATTGGAGGTACAGTAGCGGGTAATGCACAGCTAACTATTAAAAAAGCCCCAAGTGAGCCTGGAAGGTAGAGCAGAGATGTTAATGAACAAGGGAATATGGCACGGTTGGATGGCATTTATTTTAATGCAAGGAATCTTACAGGTAAAACAGATTAATTGAGGGTGTTGGGAGTGTGGGATTATAGACTCAAAGAAAATAGGTGCAGGAGTAGGCCATTCGGCTTTTCGAGCCTGCACCACCATTCAATATGACAATATGATCATGGTTGATCATGCACTTTCAGTATCCCTCTCCTGCTTTTTCTCCATACCTCTTGATTCCTTTAGCCATAGGGGCCATGTCCAGCTCCCTCTTGAACATATCTCATGAACTGGTCCCAACAGCTTTCTGTGGTAGAGAATTCCACAGGTTCACAACTCTCTGAGTGAAGAAGTTCTTCCCCATCTCAGTCCTGAATGGCTTACCCTTTATTCTTAGACTGTGACCATTCTTCTAAACTCTAGTGAGTACAAGCCCAGTCGATCCAGTCTCTCTTCACAAAGACATGGTTGAGGGAAGGACAGAGCTGGCAGCTCAATATTCCAGGATTCAGAATCTTCAGGCAAGCCAAGGGCAGTGGGGGGTAGAGGTGGGGGGAAGGGGGGAGGGGTAGAGGAAGGGGGGGATAGAGGAAGTGAGGGGGGTGATGTAAAAGAGGAGGTGGTGTTGCGACCTTGATCAAGGAGTCAATTACTGCAGCAAGGAGGGATGATATCTTGGCAGTCTCCTCAATTGAGGCCATATGGTAGAACCTAAAATTAAAAAGGGGGCAATCATATTGCTGAGAATGTACTATAGGCCCCCAGATATTCAAGGAGAGAGAGAAGAGCAGATATGTAGGCATATCAGAGAAATAGGGTAATAATAGTAGGAGTTTTCAATTTCCCCAATATTAATTGGGAAGCACAAAGTGTGAAAGACCTAGAGGGGGTAGAATTTTTAAAGTGAATTCAGGAGAGCTTTTTGAGCCAGCACATAGAAAGTCCTATAAGAGAAGGGGAGTTGGACCTGAGGAATGAACCTGGGCAGATGGTAGTAGTCTCAGTGGGGGAGCATTTCAGTGATAGTGACCATAACTCAGTAAGATTTAAGGTAGTTATGGAAGAGGACAAAGATGGACTGGAAATAAAGTTTCTGAATTTGGGGACAGGCCAATTATAATAGGATAAGACAAGATCTGGCCAAAGTGAATTAGGAGCAGATACTTGTAAGAAAATCCACATCAGAACAGTGAGAGTCATTCAAACAGGGAGTACAAAGCCAATATGTTCCTGTAAAGATAAAAGATAGGACCAACAAGTCCAATGCCCTACATGAAGGGATATACAGGATTGGAGAAGGAAATAAGTGAAGTGCATGACAGATACAGAGGCTCAAAACAGTGGCTGCCCTAAAGGAGTATAGAAAGTGCAGGGGCGTACATAAAAAATAAATTAGGAGAGCAAAGAGGGGGCATGAAAATCTCTGGCGTTGCATGATCTGTGTTGCAGAGGCAGCCAAGTTGAGTGAATTCTATGTGTGGTATTGTTGGAGTGAAATTGAAGTAAAGGACACAAAATGGTTACTTGGCACATAAAATGGACTCTGGAAAGGGACATTAAGAGGCACTGCCTTTGGGCGCAGACATTACACAAAGAGTTAAAACCTGTGGTGTTTAAATTACTGCAGGAAACAGGTCAGACTTTGAGGCACCTTAAACTTGAGATAAAAGCAGACCCAGAACAATGAGTTTGATAACGAGATCAGCCACTGATGGGGACATAAATGCATAAATGTATGTAACAAAACCAGTCATTGTTAGAGGACATAACTGCATAAATATATCTACTCTGTGTACAATGATGTGATAATTGTCAATGTTTGTACTTGTCTGTGTATAATGATGTGTTAACTATCGATGTCCATATTGTCTACTCAACTTGTAACGATGTGCTAACGGCTAATGTCAGTACTGTCTATCATCTAAAAAGTATAAAAGATGCTTAACTACCATTGTGTAGTTGAGAAGGTGGCTACCCATACTGTGGAGTGCCAGCGGTTCTCCCAAAACTTTGTCCAAATAAAACTGTTGAACCTCCAAGTCTGAAACCGAAGTGAATTTCCCACAACAAATTGGTGTAGTCGGGCAGGATCTCACTACTGATGGTAAGTTCGATCGAATGGCCATGATCGACAAACCGGGGTAGAGATCATTGGATCTATGGAAGTTAGACAGAGTCAACAATACAGTTTAAAAGGAGTAAAAATTAAGTGGTATTATAGAGATAAGAACTGATTGTTGATGGTATAGTAATAAGTATTGATTGACTATTACTTGTGCTGACCGACTAGAGGACAAGGAAGTGTCTGTCTCAAACGTGCAGCCTTAGACCAGTTGTTAAGAGGGGAAATCCCTCACGCGAAGGTCAGGACCCTGAAATGGGCATAGAGGCACCAAGGGCACTTAGGATCATGTAACACAAATGGCAAAGGTCGGTTAACGCCAAACTCTGTAGTGGTGAACAAACGTAGAGTTTGCCAGCTGTTTGTGTGAAAGTTTGTATAGTTGGGTACTGGACTGTCAATGTTGTAAAGTGGTGCGGAAAAAGAAGCTGATCACTCTAACCTAGAGCTGGAATCTAGTGGAGAAACACATTGCCGAGGCAGTAATAGTGGCCATGAGTATAAATAGAAACCCTTAACAGTGGAGAAACACGATGCTAGGGTAGTAATTGTGGCTGGGGATTGTGAAGTCCCTGATGGTGGAGAAACACATTGCTAGGAAGTAATCATGGCTGTATGATGTATGAAACACGTTGCCAAGGAGACAGTAGTGACCGGGGATAGTGAAGGCTGTGAGATGGCAGATAAAGAAGTTAAGAGGGGACCTGCAGGATCTCTTATTGAAATGTACATGACAGATAGACGCGCGTTAATAAAGAGGATGTAAAGGGTTGGCTGGGATGCTTCTCATACCTAAGACCAGCAGAGAAAGTGGATAGATGGGTAAAAGAGAGACAAGACAAAGGCGGCAGGGGTATTATTAGTACATCAATTAGCGGGACTAATTGAACAAGTAGTCGCTTCCACCAAAAAGTGGAGCGAAGATAAAGAGATTAGAAAGTTAGAATCCAGAGTAAGGGAACTGGAGAAACGAAACTGAGTGTTACAGGACAATCAATGGGGAGGGGAAACTGTTCCTCTACCCGCTTATGACTATACATGACAGGGGCCAACCACCCTTCCAAAGAAATGGGAAGTGCTAGAACACAACTTAGCGCCAGTAACCCGAGGGGGAACAGATACACAGCCAATAGCAAATTATAAACCATTCAACCCTGGCGAAAGACAGTAGATAATTGCTTCCCTGGGTAAATTACAACCTAGAAGGGCAAACACTAAATTCTGAGAAGAATTAGATTCAGTTTGGGTAGGACACCAACTACACCTGAGGGACATACACCAACTGGTCAGGGCAGCATGTCCTGCGGATAAGTGGAGGCAGTTAGCAGAAGGACCCATCACTCCTCGAGCACAAGATTATAGTGGGGCACATTGGAAACATGTAGTCGCCCTAACAGCAGAAAATGATGCCCAACAGACACTCTTCACCCAGTTTAAAACAGAAGTCCAGAGAATTTTAGGAAATGCTCCTATTAACTGGAACAGAATTACAATGACCAAGCAGCTAAAAGGGGAAGGAGCTTCTGAGTACAGGAAACAGTTGTTCCACGTATACCAGGAATGCTCAGGGCAAGAGAATCCAGGCTGTGGGGATTGAGCGTTCATCCAGGCTTTCAAGGATGAGCTCTCTAGTGCTCACCAAACCATTCTAAAAATGAGAGTGATTATGTCCCAGGATTATGATGAACTAATGGAATGGGCTAGTGGTATACTGGGAGGCAGAGAGGAGAAATCCCAGACTAGAGTAAGACAACAAAGTCAGTGCGGCCGGAGCTGGGAGCGAGGGAGGAAGGCATTGGGAATGGTGCAGTAGTGGCCGGCGCTTTCAGCGGCACACTGAACGAGCGAGCCGGATAGGTAAGGAGCTTCACCCAGCTCAGCGGTAAAGTGAGTGGAGCTCCGCTGTTGTAAAAATGTGGGAAACTGGGGCACAGCAAAATCCCAGTGGTGAGCCAGACAATCTGTGCTGTGGTGTTTAATATCCACCTGGGATGGAGAGAGGGAGAGGAATACCCTCCTGCCCCTTTCCTCCTGTTTTGAAGTCTCAGTCTGAAGGTTGGCATCTGATCCAGGCTGCTCACCAGGGTGAGCAGCCTGGATCAGGAGCTCCTGGGGTGGGCTTCTCACCCACCAGCATCAGGGGGCGCGGCGCTGAGGATGGTGCCCATCTTCCGCTGGCATTTTCCGTTTCAGTTTGTTTTATTAGTGTCACAAGATTAGGGTGGATTGGCCACGCTAAAGTGCCCCTTCGTGTCCAAAGATGTGCAGGTTAGGGGGATTAGCCAGGTAAATGTGTGAGTTCATGAAAGTAGGGCCTGGTGGGATTGTGGTTGGTGCAGATTCGATGGGCCCAATGACCTCCTTCTGCACTGTAGGAATTCTATGACTTCTGTTCTAGGAAGAGTAGCCACTTAGTTCCGCTCCCGCTACTATAAGTCCAAACTGACCTGTCACAATTGTGGCCGACTAGGGCATTTTGCAAGGGATTGCGGGGTCCCAAGGATAGGAAACAAATTTTAAAGCAGTGGGAAACATTGTAGTCACTGTAATAAAAATGGACACACAGAAGCAGTGTGGGAACAAACATGGGAGACTCCCGACGCAATCCATGGGAGACCCCCGACCCGATCCGTGACCACAGCAGAATCAGAGGAACCAAGGAACCTCTGAGGTCAGCAAGATTGACGGTCTGCAGCCCCCATTCATAAGGGTAGGAAGGAGGGAAGGATTTATGTGTCTGCACTAGTAGGGGGCAGGCAATGAGAGATGCTGGTGGACACATATCTGTTATCTATATATGTTACCGACCTACCCTTACCCACTACAAGTAGGATAATCTACCTAACAGGGATAGGAGAGAACAAAACACCTGCCTACCTGAGTGAGACCATGTTAGTAGAAATAAATAATTTGTATCTACCGATGAGATCCTATGTGTGTAAAAATAACGAGGGTACAATAATGAGAAATGATTTAATGAAACAGTATGAGATTCTGATAGACTGAGGAAAGGAAGAATTAATCTGGCCAAGACAGAATGGTCGGAAAGCTACAATAGGGAACTCACAAGTCAGCTTGAAACTATTAAGGTGGCCACAGCCTCCACCAGAGATTGGGAATTAGAGACGGGAGGGTTCAGAGCCATCTGTGCTTCTGCCCCCGGAGTATGCACTAAGACAAAATTAGATACTGGCTTAACTAAAACGGACCTGATAAAGGTACCTGAATCGGAGCATAAGCCCCACTGACAATACCCAAAAAAACCAGAAGCAGAGGCAGCTGTAGTGGAGATAGTTAAAGGGTTAGTGGAAAAACCACGAGTACCACCAACTCCCCAACCTAGCCGGTGAGCAAACCTGACGGCAGCTATAGGCTCACAATAAATTACACCAGACTGAATAAAGTCACGTCCAAATCGCACCCCATTGTAGCAAGCCTCTCGACAATCCTGAATGGACTGTCATCGGAGCATGAAGTATTTACGGTATTGGATTTAGCCGATGGATTCTGGTCCCTATCCTTGGATCCCAAATCCCAAGATAAATTCGCCTTTACAGTGGGAGACAAACAGTACACTTGGACTTGCCTACTGCAGGGATTCCACAATAGCCCCGCTATCTTCCATCAAGTAATGAGTGACATCCTGAGCAGGGTAGAACTGCCAGAGGGTAGCATGATCCTACAATATGTAGATGATATCTTAATACTTCAGAACCTAAGTCAGGACATCAGAAAGCACTATACCTAGTATTAAACTAAAAACCGCAGGGTTAAAGGTGAGGCCCAAAAAGGCACAAATCGGGAAAACACAAGTCCTGTACTTAGGACACCTAATATCCCAAGGGCTTAAAGTAATGCCTACAGACAGAAAGAAGGCAGTACAACAAATGCCACGGCCTGTTACCATAAGAGGAGTCAGAAAGGTGCTGGGACTGTTTAACTATAGCCGAAGTTTTATCTCGGGATTTGCAAAATTGGCAGAACCTATACAAAGACTAGTCAAAGGGGGAAAACCAGCTTTAAATCCCATAGAATGGGGACCTGAGCAGGAAGAGGCTTATAACAAATTAAAAACAGAACTGATATCAGCCTCTGGACTAGGATTACCAGATTCCAATAAAGACTTCCACATCCATTGTAGTAATGAGGGAGAGTTCTATTCCGCAGTGGTAACACAGGCGATAAAAGGAGACCCATATGTTACTATTCAACAATAGAAGAGCCAGTGGTCACTGGACTGCCAAGGTGCATAGCTGCCTTAGATTGCACCACCTGGGCCATAAAGGTTAGTGAGCCAATAATAATGACAGGGAATATAATCCTCCACATCAAACACACCTTGGTGAGAATGCTGAACATGGGAAAGTTAAAGTCCATCTCAAACATGAGAAGGGCTAAATGGGAAGCTGTCCTCCTACCTCCAAGCAAATCAGTTATAATAGTAAGAGACACAGGAGATAACCCAGCAGAAGGAACTTTAGACACAGGAGAACCACACAACTGTGGGGATATAGATATGGACGTAGAAGGAGATAGGATAAAGGATATACCTTTAACAACAGCTGAGGGGACCCTTTTTGTAGATGGTTCATGCAAATACGTGGAAGGATCACCCCAGACAGGGTGATTTGTATGCACTCCGATGCCATTCCCTTATCATTTCGTCTCCAAATGTTATCAGTTCCGTTGCTCACTCCCTGTGCTTCCCACTTCCTCTTTTCCTCTTTCGAGGTATCCTCATGTAAGTTCCGAATATCTATTTCTGTATATCTGTCCCATTACTGCTATTGGCAGCTCGCCAACTGCCTCTTGCTCCAAGACTAATTGTGCTGCTCTATCTGCGACTTGGTTCCATTTGAAATTTAACCAATTTAACAGCAAGAGTAATTAGTGTCAAAAATAGGAACCATATTATCTGTGGACTAATAGTCCTGGGAAACAGTACGTCAAAAGCTCTGGAGACTCAACCAAGAAATGGCTGAATTAAGATTATACGCACAGCAGACCTGATACACAGTAGGCTACCAGTTAGCACACCAGTATGCACAATAATAGGAGACAAATGTATAACACATGTCACAGATGAATCCTATAACATCCAAGTCATTAATAACATAAGAAAACAGCTTGATGACTTTAGGCAAGGACTCAAGAAAGGGAGTAGCTGGCTCGAATGGCTAGTGGGGGGATCCCGGGGACCCTATTTATTGCATGGACTGATCGTACTCATTGCAATAATAGTTGTCTGTTGCCTAATTGTTGGATGCCTTAATG
Organism: Carcharhinus amblyrhynchos; assembly: GCF_965287045.1. Classification (NCBI taxonomy): domain Eukaryota; kingdom Metazoa; phylum Chordata; class Chondrichthyes; order Carcharhiniformes; family Carcharhinidae; genus Carcharhinus; species Carcharhinus amblyrhynchos. Next base: position 1,408,659 of record NC_137344.1, on the reverse strand, counting down.
TCTGTTGCAAAGTAATGATGACAGGAATTGTGCAAGGAGCTAGCGTAATCATCGAGGAGGAATACGTGATGGGAACCCCCAAAGACACAAAGGACTACAAGGAAGGAAAGGAGAAGATGAACATCTACTTGTGAACAAATAATAATCCTGACCAAAATGGGGAGTTGTTGGAGTGAAATCAAAATAAAGACACAAAATGGTTACCTGGCGCACAAAATGGACCCTGGGAAGGGACATTAAGAGGCACTGCCTTTGGGCACAGACATTACACAAAGAGTTAAAACCTGTAGTGTTTAAATTACTGCAGGAAACAGGTCAGACCTTGAGGCACCTTAAACTTGAGATAAAAACAGACCCAGAACAATGAGTTTGATAACAAAATCAGTCAATGATGGGGACATAAATGCATAAATGTATGTAACAAAACCAGTCATTGTTAGAGGACATAACTGCATAAATGTTTCTACTCTATGTACAATGATGTGATAACTCAATGTCCGTACTTGCCTGTGCATAACGATGTGTTAACTGTTGATGGCCGTACTGTCTACTCAACTTGTAATGATGTACTAAGACTAATGTCCATACTGTCTATTATCTAAAAAGTATAAAAGATGCTCAGCTTCCATTGTGTAGTTGAGAAGATGGCTGCCTGTACTGCAGAATGCCAGCACTTCTCCCAAAGCTTTGTCCCAATAAAACTGTTTGTTAAACCTCCAAGTCTGACTCTGAAGTGGTGAATTTCCCACAACAGGATTATGAGGGGCACAAGGACATGTCTAGCCATGTGTCTCTGGAGTTTGAGTACAGGCTGGATGGTAAGAGTTGATCAGAATGTCCAGAGCTTGTGGTGTGGCTGTGAATTCATAGGAGGTTAAGTGATGGTGGAGGGAAAACCAGGCCCAGGGTTCCAAGCCTCATACTGCTGTTGCTGAATGTCTCTGAGTAATTTCACAGCAACAGCAACAACAGTAACCATCCTGTACAATTCAGTGACTGTGAAAATAAATGATCTTACAACTCCCTGCACACAGCTTTCTCATAAATGGGCATTTCTGTGCCTTTGAAGCTCTAGAATCCTGGGATCTAAAGCATCATCAGTGTTCCCAAACAATCTGCTGCATTTGCCTATTGAAGGCCTGAGGATGTGAAATGCAATATAGTGTTTGCATTCCCTGCTGGTAACTTTACATGGAATTTGCAACACAGAAGCAGGCCATTTGGCCCACCCATCTATATTAAGGTTTGTGTTTCACACAAGCCTCCTTCCACCCTTCTTGATCACACACTGTCAGGATAACTTTCAGCTTCCTTCTTTCTCATGTGTTTAGCAACTTCCTTGAACATATCAGTACTAGAATCATAAAATGGTTGCAGCACAGAAGGAATTGCCATTCAGCACATTTGCCAAAATCTTGCTGGCACTCAACGCCACAGGACCATAAGATCTTGCCACTTGCCAGCAGCACACCACCTCCCACTGCCACAAAACAAACTGCAGAGAGGGAGGAAAATCCCACTCAACCTCTCTGTGTCAGTTCCCTGCAAAACTCAGCTGGTCCCACTCTTCCACCTTTTCCCCGTCACCTTATAAAATATTTTCTCTTCAGATATGGCCTAGTTCTATTTTGAAAACTGCAGTTGAATCTGTCTCCACCAAATGCCCAGGCAGTGCATTCCAGATCCAAAGCAAAAATAGGTTTTACTTCATGTCTTTCCTGGTTCTTTTGTTAATCACCTTAGGGTTCTTGCCCCTCATGATTTTAAACATCTCTAACAAATCTCCTCTCAACCTTGTCTTGCCTCAGCTTTGCCAACCTATCCACATTACTGAAGCTTCTCATCTTTGGACCCATTCTTGTCAAGATTTTCTGCATCCTTTCTAAAACCTTTACATCCTTCCTGTTGAGGCACAATCAGTGTTTTATGAAGGTTCATAACTGACTTGCTTTTGTATTCTGTGATCCTATTTAGAAAATCTGTGATTCAGTATAATTTGTCAACGACTTTAGCAACCTATCCTGCCACCATTAATGATTTATGCGTATAAACAAGCCGGTCCCTCTGCTCCTGCATTTTCTTTAGAATTGTACCTTTTATTTTCTGTTACTTCTCCTCATTCTTCGAACTAAAAAGTTTCATTTTACACTTTGCTAAATTAAATGTAATCTGGCTGACTGCCTGGTTCTTGCCCGTGCCACCAGCCTGTCTATATCTAACACTATCCTCACAGTTTGCAATACTTCTAAGTCTTGCATCATCTTCAAATCTTGAGTTTGTGCTTCGTACACCCAGGTCTAGGTTATTAATATAAATCAAGAAAAGCAGTGCTCCCTCTATGTACCATCCACCCCGTCCCCCCTCAGAAGTAAGTAACATTTTCTGCAACTCATGCTTTTAGTTGACTTGAATTAAGTAACTAAACTATTGCATAATTAAATTCTAGCCTATGATTCAAAATACTACAACATAAAATGTCTATTGGTGCTAATATTTTTCACTAAAAAGCATAGCTTTATTAATCTTGAGCAACTCAAACGAATAGTACAGAGGAGAACAAGGTAATAGTAGATTTAGAAACACATTTTCTTAGAGCTCCAGCACTGGAGAGGCACTGTGAGACAGTGGTCAGCACTGCTGCCTCACAGCTCCAAGAACCCAAGTTCAATTCCTGGCTAGGATCACTGTGGAATCTGCACGCTCACCATGTGTCTATGTGGCTTTCCTCCCACAACTGAAAGATGTGCTGGTTAGGGTGCATTGGCCATGCTAAATTCTCCCTCAGTGTAACCAAATAGGCACCGGAGTGTGGCGACTCAGGGATTTTCACAGTAACTTCATCGCAGTGTTAATGTAAGTCTACTTGTGGCTAATAAATAAACTTAAAACCTCAAAATTTGGCAGTATACCCTGCACTGTACAATGTACAGTGAAGGAACTGGTACACAACAGAATAAAGCATGCAGTCAAAATACGAGAAGAAAATCTCTTAGCAGTGGGAAGCCCAGGTGATGTGAAGGAGCTTTTCTTCAACAAAGGGTAGCAGTAGAAAAGGTCCTACATTAAAATATGATGTGGCGATGCCAGCATTGGACTGAGGTGGACACAGTAAGAAGTCTCGCAACAGCAGATTAAAGTCTTATTTGAAGGGGCAGCGCTCTGAAAGTTTGTGATTCCAAACAAACCAGTTGGATTTTAATCTGGTGTTGTGAGACTTCATACTACATTAAGACATTCACTGCATTTCAAAGAATACGTCATTGATTATTAAGCACTTTGAGTTATTTGGTGGTTGTGAAAAGTGCTTTATAAATGCAAGTTTTTCTTTTTCTTTGGGAAATCTGGAATTCTCATCCCACAAACCTGTTGTCAATTGACAGTTTCAAACTGAGACTAATAGATTTTTATTCGATTAGAGGGTTAAGGGTTACGAACCAAGGTGGATACGGATCAGCCAAGGTCTCATTTACTGGCAAATCAGGCCCAAGGCACTGAATGGCCTCCTCCTTTTCCTATCTTCCTATTTAACATCCCTAACTTTAATACATCTGGGACTTCAATAAATCCTATGTTGCAAGTTCTTGACAATGAGTATGGAATGATTGAGAGTCTAGCTGACTGCAGGTTGTGGTGTTTCAACCAATCCTTGTTTGCACAATCCCTGTTTCTAAGAAGAGTCATATTGGACTCGAGACTGTTTCTCCTTCGCAGATGCTGCCAGACCTGCTGAGTTTTTCCAGCACCTTCTTTTTTTATTATTTTCCCAGTTTTTACAGAACTGATAAACTCTGTAAATTGAAATGAAACCTACACTTTGCTTATAGTCATTGCTCTGTCAGGGTTATGTATTCCTTCTGCTTTCGATAACTTTCCTTCCTTTGCAACTTGTTTCCTCTTTTATGTTTTATTTGCTGATGCTAAATTTTCTTGACTTTTCTTCCCCAGTTGACTTACTTCACCGCCTCTATCTCCTGCTCATCTCTGCCTTGGTTTTACTGATGATCATTGATCTCTCTCTCTCTCTCTCGCATCTCTCCCCCTTACTCTTCAACATTCCCCACCAGCTCTCAACCTCATTCTCTTTTACTGTGACTCCTTATGTTTTAAGCTGTTCCTTACTCTTTCTTTCAGTCACTTTGCATCATCAACAACAGTCTCTCTGGGACTGAGGTGCATGGTTGCTGAGATACTCACGACATGGTGGCACAGTGTTTAGCACTGCTGCCTCACAGCACTAGGGACCTTGGTTCAATTCTGGCCTCAGGTCACTGTCTGTGTACAGTTTGTATGTTCTCCCTGTATCTGCGTGGGTTTCCTCCGAGTGCTATGGTTTCTCTCACAGTCCAAAAATGTGCAAATTAGGTTATTTGGCTATGCTAAATTATCACTTTCAGGAGGACTTTCACGGGTACTAAAGCTATTCAAACTCAGACTCTCAGAAAATCATCAGGTCGAACATGAATAAAACCAGCCTGATGTTAAACTGAAATATACGAGCAGCTTACACAAAGAGGCACGCTGACAGATCAAGCTACCTGAAGCCTGTCTCTCTACAAATTTCAATAAAATCTTCCATTCAGTTCTATTGTCCAGAATCTCATTAGATCAAACCCTTTTCCCATTCAAAGTGGGTGTAGTGAGTTTGTACTGGGTGTTTGCCTGTCTGTGATGGATCCTGTGATTGCCATCGCTCCTCACAGTTCTGCTGGTGGACATATATTTTGAGGCCTGTTCTCAGCTTAATGAAACAAGATAATAACCACAGACTGCTGCTAATACAAGGGTAGAAACTGCAAGGTCTTCACAAATACTGATCAGAGATTGAACAGTAACACTGGATATCTGATTTTGTGGATTATTATCATGTTTATCATGTTTGGTGATAGTATCGACAGCTCAGGAAGCTATTCGGCCTAATTGCTCAATGTTTATGCTCCACACAGGCGTCTTTCAACCCCTCTTCATCTCACACTATCAGCATATTTTCCTATTCCTTTTTCTCTCGTGTGTTTATCTAGCTTCCCCTTGATTACCACATTCTCACCATACTTTGAATAAAGATGTTTCTCTGCATTCACTCTTGGATTTATTTGTGACTCTCTTATATTGCTGAACAAGTTTTCTCTCCCTTTTTGCTTCTCACTTGTCTAATTTTCCCAATATCCTCTTGTGTTTTTCTTTTTTTGTCTTTGCTGATGCTTGATTTAATCCAATCTGTCTTCAGGAACTTTCATTAGCCTCTAATTTATCTTGGAAGTTCATGAGCATGGGAACAGAGGCCATTCAGCCCCTCAAATCTGTCACCATTCAATACATTATAGCTGATTTGTATCTTAACTCCATCTACCCCCCTCCCAGTTCCATCATCTTTCATAACATTGTTTCTAACTGTAGCTCGACATATGCTAAAACTTTGCTTTTTTAAAAGTACAGATCAAGTTGAGCCCAGTTCTTGCTGCTATATCATACACTACATTGCATAATGTTTCCAAACTTAGATCACATTTTGGGATTTTTGACAATTTTATGAGGGTAATCAAGTTTACCCCCTAAAAGCATTAGATTCACAGAGCAACCAAGTGTTGATAGGGATGGTGAGAAGGTGTATTAAAAGTGGATGGATCAGTTTGTGAGATGGTACCTCTCATCCACATCTCCAAACAAGTTAATTGGAGTGAGTTGGGATGGTTCAGTGTAGTATCGACACCTGTTACTTTGACTGAGCATTTCATTCACTTACCGCTTTTGCAATTTCTCACCTATTGTGTGAATTGAAAAGATGGAACGTATCCAGCTTGGGAGAATGTATCTCAGCTTGCTGTTCCTGACAAAATTGTAAAATATTCTAAACTATCACGTTTATTATTTTTCTTGAAATCCTTGACCCATCATTCTAAAAGCAATTAAAGGGGATTTATGGATAAGTTTTCAGACCACTGAAGGGGGTTTTGCAAAAGGTTTGAGGTTTCTTGAACATAATTAGTGGTCCCTATTTCACAAACCTCTGCTGCTTTAACAACTAATGGAGAAAAATTGGATAAGACATAAAAACATTGAAGACAATGCAAATTTCATGCTGTCGCCACATTATAACGATAGAGTGTGCAACCCAGTGCTGACCACGTTATTAAGTAGTTCATAGATCATAGAAGAAAGAGGCCCTTTGGCCCATCGAGTCTGCACTGAACACAATCCCACCCAGGCCCTACCCCCATGTCCCTACATATTATACTCACTAACCCTGGCTAACCTCTGCTACCCTGGACACTAAGGGCCAATTTCTTAGCATGGCCAATCAACCTAACCTGCACATCTTTGGACTGTGGGAGGAAATCGGAGTACCCAGAGGAAACCCATGCAGACACGAGGAGAATGTGCAAACTCCACACAGACAGTGACCCAAGCCAAGAATCAAACATAGTTGCCAATTTCAGCAGGGGGCCCAAGCTCATGCAAGGCCAGCACCAATCTGCACCTCATAAAGTAGACCTGCATGCTACCTGCCAGTGTTGGAAACGACGGGGCAAGGGTATGTGAGCAGGAAAACAATATAAATGAAATAAGAGGAATGTGTGTGCTCCACCATTCTTGGTGCAGGAGGTGAGAGCGCCTCCTTCCTCAGGAGATCAGGTAGTTTCCAGACTGATATTGAGAAGGCGGTGGGGGCAGTTAGCCCTTGTTGTTAATGCCATCAGCCTCGGCGTAAAGACCTAGATTCAGTGCAGAAAAAGTTTAATGTCATCACAGGAATGGTCAAAGTCAGGGAATGCATTTTCAAATTACAATTGAGCCATTAGCCTCACACTCACTCAGTAAATCAGCTTCAAGAGGGCAGACATTTCAGCAGTGCCATTTTGGAAAGTGATATCATTGGAACAGATGCGGCAGAGATGAAGGAACTGAGGGAATGGGATGGAATCCTTACAGAATGTGGGGTGTGAAGAGCTGTAATCGAGGTAATTGCGGGATTTGATGGGTTCGTAATGGAAACTGGTGAACAGTCTATCACCAGAAATGGAGACAGAGAGGTCAAGGATGGGAAGGGAAGTGTCAGAGATGGAGCATGTGATGGTGATAGAGAGGTGGAAATTGGAAGTGAAGTTGATAAAGTTTCCCAGGTCCAGATGAGAGATGAAGGAATACCAATATAGTGGTCTATGTATCGATAGAGGAATTGTGGGAAGGGGCCAGAGTAGGACTGGAAGAAGGAATATTCCACGTACCTCATAAAAATATTAGCACAGCTGGGACCCATGTGGGTACCCATAACCACACCTTTTATTGGGAGGAAGTGAGACAAGTTAAAGGAAAAATTGTTGACAGAACCAGCTCAGCCAGACGGAGGACAGTGGAGGTCGATGGGGATTCTTCAGGCCTCTGGTCGAGGAGTAGAGGGACTCCTGTACACCCCATTCCACACAGGATGGCCTGAAAGCTCTTTGTCTCTTTCTCGAACACCATTCACCTTTTATCTGCCCATCTTCCCAGGGCTTCATGTGCACCTCATTTAATCTGGTCTATTGCATTCGCTGTTCCCAGTGCAGCCTTATCCATATCAGAGAGACCAAAAGCAGACCGGGTGACCGCTTTGCTGAACACCTTCGGTCCTTCCACAAGCAGGACCCTGACCTTCCTGTCGCTGCCATTTCAACACACCATCCTGCTCTTCTGTCCACATGCCCATCCTTGTCCTGTTGCAATGTTCCAGTGAAGCCCAACGCAAACTGGAGGAACAATACCTCCTCCAATTGGGCACTTTACAACCTCCTGGACTGAACATCTAGTTCAACAACTTCAATGCCTGAACTCTCTTCTTCACCTTCATCCTATTTCCATTTATTTTATTTCATTTATTTTTATCTTATTAATCAATTTTTATTAATTTATCTTCCTATGTATTTAAAATTTTAATTTCTTCCATTGTTTCATTGGTCCAGTTCTATATCTCACTTTTCATCTAGTTCCAAAAACCCCTCTACCCCGCCCAGCTCTCCCAATTTTGGAACAAACTCGCAGATGTTAGTGAGGAGGATTTTACAGGCTCAACAGGGTTAGTTTGCTGTTGATGTTTCCATTTCGGAGGACATTTAAGAGTCAACCTGTGAATCTGGAGTCACATGTAGGCTAGACCAGGCTAAGGATGACACATTTCCTTCCCTAAAATACATTAGTAAACCAAATGAGTTTTACAAAAATGATTCATTATTATCATTAGACTTTTTGATTCTAGGTTCTTATTGATTCAATCCAAATTCCACCACCTGCCATGTAGGGATTCAAAGCCAGACCCCCAGAGCATTACCCTGGATGTGTGGATTACTAATCCAGTAATAATACTGTGATGCAACCACCTCCCCAGTTTACCATCAAACTCAATGAATCCTTAATTATTTATTTACATGTAGCCAGCAGGCTGTTAATTTGGGCACTCACTCAGTCACCCACTGTGCTTCTTCACTCAAAGGGTGGTGAATCTCTGGAATTCTCTGCCCGTTGAAGTGGTGGAGGCTGCCTCGCTAAATATATTTAAGACGCGGGTTGATGGGTTTTTGATGGGCAAGGGGATTAAGGGTTATGGGGAGAGGGCGGGAAAGTGGAACTGAGCCATGTCAGATCAGCCATGATCTTATTGAACGGCGGGGCAGGCTCGAAGGGCTGGATGGCCGACTCCTGCTCCTATTTCTTATGTTCTTATGTTCAGGATGAGTTCAGGAGTGAGTAGGAAGGTGATAGGCAGGGCACCCACTCTATTTTACGTGTCCCTATCCCACCCTACCAAAAACGTGTTCTGTGGGTGCTTATAAAATTGCCCGTGCATATGGTAGATAAAATAGCTTCTGCCCAAAGACTTTATTCCATCCAGGTGATGAGAGATGCCAGCGTTGGATTGGGGTAGGCACAGTAAGAAGTCCCACAACACCAGGTTAAAATCCAACAGGTTTATTTGGTAGCATGAGCTTTTGGAGCGCTGCTCCTTCATCAGGTGAATGGAGGATTGGATTCACAAACAGGGCACATATAGACACAGACTTAATTTACAAGATGATGGTTGGAATGTGATTCTTAGCAGGTAACCAAGTCTTTACAAGTGCAGACAACATGAGTGGAGAGAGAATTAATCACAGGTGTGAATTGAATCAAGCCAGGACAGTTAGTGAGATTTTGCAAGTCCAGGCAAGTTCTGGGGGTTACAGATAGTGTGACATGAACCCAAGATCCCAGTTGAGACCATCCTCATGTTTGCAGAACTTGGCTATCAGTTTCTGTTCGGCAATTCTGCATTATCGTGTTCTTGAAGGCCGCCTTGGAGAATGCTTACCCAAAGATCAGAGGCTGACTGCCCTTGACTGTTGAAGTGTTCCCCGACAGGAAGGGAATACTCCTGCCTGGTGATTGTTGAGCGATGTCCATTTATCCATTGTTGTACCGTCTACATGGTGTGGCTAATGTACCATGTCCCGGGACATCCTTTCCTGCGGCGTATCAGTTAGGCACATTTGCCAAGTCGCAAGAGTATGTACTATGTACTTGGTGGATGGTGGTCTCACATGAGATGATGGCTTCTGTGTCGATATACTGTGGCAGAGTTGTGTCGTGTCGTGGGCACTGTTCTCCTGAAGGCTCCACTCACCTGAGGAAGGAGCAGCGCTCTGAAAGCTTGTGTGGCCAAATAAACTTGTTGGACTTTAACCTAGGATTGTCAGACTTAATCTTACTGATCCAGGATGACCTCAGTGGTCAGATGACTATGGCAGGCCCTAGTGCACAAGGGGCAGCAGCGCACAAATATGTTTCTTTAAACACCCTCAATGTTCCATACTCAAGGTTTACAAGCTTAATCTATATGCAGTGTCCTCTTAATTTAGCACTGTAGCACCCAGGGTCCTTCTGCTGAATCTGTGCTACATCCCCTCCAAGTCTAATATATTCCAGCTGAGCTCTGGTGTCCAGAATTGATGAAGGAGCACCGAGCGCTCCGAAGACTAGAAGCTTTTGTTACCAAATAAACCTTTTGGACTTTAAGCTGGTGTTGTGAGACTTCTTACTTTGTCTACCCCAGTCCAATGCTGGCATCCCCACATTGTGCCCAGAATTGAATACAGATCCAGATGCAGCACGCAGCCTGACTGATTTGTTTGATAAAACTTCCACTGCTTTGTATTTTATTCCTCTGGAGGTAAAAAGTGACATTCTGTTGCTCTTTGGATTACTTTCTGACTCTCCCACTACTTTGACTGCCAGTCTGTCAGTGTTGATAAAGGAACTAGTATATGATCACATGATTCTCTGACCTAATCCAGTATCTGGGACCTGGCACCAATTCCCTCTGTCCCATGTGTGTTAAATATGTTTGTTTTACACTGAAGCAGTCAGTACCTAGTACCCAAGGACTTCCTCACAAGGTAATGCTCCAGAGTCCAGCTGGAGGCTCAGGACATTGTGTGCAGAACTGAAGGGAGTGGTCACAGTAGGATCATCAAATTATCAAAAGTGAAGCCTGGACACCCTGAGGTAATACTCCTGCACAACATGAACTAATTTTCCTTTGAAACTCCTCCGAGGAAAAACATTCTTCTCTGTTATCATTGTACTACCCGAAACAAATAAAATGGCCAGAAATAGGTGCCTTGTCTTCTTTTCAAAATAGATTCCCCATTTCATCCCAAGGAAACCACACACTGCAGATGTAAAAAAACTTGACAATTGGCAATTATCATGGAGGATTTTAATCTACATGTCAATTGGTCAAGGCAGCCTTCAGGAGGACTTCATAGAATGTATCCACGATAGCTTCCTTGTACAGTATGTAATGGAACCTACGAAAGAGCAAGCTATCCTAGATCTGGTCCTGTGTAATAAGACAGGAATAATCAATGATCTTACAGTTAGGGACCCTCTTGGAAGAAGCAATCACAGTATGATTGAATTTAAAATACAGATAGAGCGTGAGAAGGTAAAATCCAATCCCAGTGTCTTGTGCTTAAACAAAGGAGACTACAGTGGGATGAGGGAAGAGTTGGCTAAGGTAGACTGGTAGCAAAAACTTTATAGTGGGACAATTGGGGGACAGTGGAGGACTTTCAAAGCGATCGTTCACAGTGCTCAGCAAAAGTCTATACCAGTGATAAGGAAGGACTGTAGAAAAAGAGATAATCACAGTAAGAAGTCTCACCACACCTAGTTAAAGTCAAACAGGTTTATTTGGTAGCAAACACCACTAGCTTTCAGAGCACTGCTCCTTTGCCAGGTGAATGGGGAGTTCTGATCACAAATAGGGCATATAAAAGCACACATTCAGTTTACGGAATACTGATTAGAATGCAAGTCTTTACAGCTAGTCAAGTCTTAAAGGTGCAGACAATGTGAGTGGAGACAGCATTAAGCATAGGTTAAGGAGATGTGTATTGTCTCCAGACAGGACAGTAAGTGAGATGTTGCAAGCCCAGGCAAGTCACGGAGGTTACAAACAGTGTGACATGAACCCAAGATCCCGGTTGAGGCCGTCCTCATGTGTGCAGAACTTGGCTATCAGTTTCTGCTCAGTGACTCTGCCTGCCATGTGCAGTGAAGGCTGCCTTGGAGAATGTTTATCCAAAAATCAGAGGCCAAGTGCCTGTGACCACTGAAGTGTTCGCCAACAGGAAGAGAACAGTCTTGCCTGGTGATTGTTGAGCGGTGTTCATTCATCTGTTGTCTAGCATCTGCATGGTCTCCCCAATGTACCATGCCTCAGGACATCCTTTCCTGCAGCGTATCAGGTAGACAAGTTGGCTGAGTTGCAAGAGTATTTACCATGTATCTGGTGGATGGTGTTCTCACGTGAGATGATGGCATCTGTGCTGTGGCAGGGTTGTGTGGTGTCGTGATCACTGTTCTCCTGAAGGCTGGGTAGTTTGCTGCGCACAATGGTCTATTTGAGGTTGTACAGTTGTTTGAAGGCAAGAAGTGGGGGTGTGGGGATGGCCTTGGCGAGATGTTCATCTTCATCAATGACACATTGAACACTTCAGAGAAGATGTCGTAGCTTCTCCGCTCCGGGGAAGTACTGGACGACGAAGGGTACTCTGTCCACCGTGTCACGTGTTTGTCTTCTGAGGAGGTCAGTGCGGTTTTTTGCTTTGGCGCATCGGAACTGTCGATCGATGAGTGGAGCACCATATCCTGTTCTTATGAGGGCATCTTTCAGCGTCTGGAGGTATCTGTCATGATCCTCCTCATTTGAGCAGATCCTGTATATACGGAGGTCTTGTCCATAGGGGATGGCTTCTTTAACGTATTTAGGGTGGAAGTTGGAGAAGTGGAACATTGTGAGGTTATCCATGGGCTTGCGGTACAGTGAGGTGCTGAGGTGACCGTTCTTAATGGAGATGCGTGTGTCCAAGAATGCAACCGATTCCAGAGAGTAGTCCATGGTGAGTCTGATGGTGGGACGGAATTTATTGATAGTCATTCCAGTGATTGTTCAGCATGAGTCCAAAGGAAGAAAATGTCATCGAAATTTCTAGTGTATAGCATCGGTAGAAGATTCTGTGCAGTGAAGAAGTCTTGTTCGAGCCTATGCATGAAGATGTTGGCATATTGAGATGTGAATTTGGTCCTCATGGCGGTTCCGTGTGTCTGGATGAAGAACTGGTTGTTGAAGGTGAAGACATTGTGGTCCAGGATAAAGCGGATGAGTTGTAAAATTGCATCTGGAAACTGGCAGTTGTCAGCATTGAGTACTGAGGCAGTCGCAGCATGGGGGATGTCATCGTCATGGGGGATGTTGGTGTAGAGCGCCGAGTCATCCATTGTGACGAGGAGTGCTCCTGGTTCAACTGCTCCGTGTGTGTTGCGTTTCTGTAGGAAGTCCGTAGTGTCGCGAGAAAAGCTGGGGGTTTTTTGTACAATGGGTTTCAGGATGCCCTCAACATAGCTGGAGAGGTTCTCACACAGGGTCCCATTGCCCAATACGATGGGATGGCTGGGTGTGTTTGTCTTGTGTATCTTTAGGAGGCCGTAGAGATCTCCAACACGGGGAGTATGTGGGATGAGAGCACGGAGGGTGCTCTGAAGGTCTGGATCAAAAGTCTTGATCAGAGTGTTGAGTTGAAGGGTGTGTTCTTTGGTCGTATCTGTGGGTAACTGTAGTGTTCCTCGTTGTTCAGTTGTCGGTACATTTCTTTGCAGTAATCCGTTCTGTTCAGTATGACAATGGCCCCTCCTTTGCTGGTTTGATGACAATGTTGCGGTTGGTCTTGAGAGTGCAGATGGCATTGCATTGTGCTTGGGTGATGTTCGGGGCTGTCGTGTGAGTGTGGTTGATGAATCTGGTGTTGACGCACCTCCTGATGGTTTGGGCATACAAGTCCAGTTGAGGGCAGCGGCCTTCCGGAGGAGTCCAATTGGACTCTTTCCTCTTCGGTTGCTGCACTGCGGATCTCTCTGTCGGCTGTTCTGGTTCACTGGCTGTCTCATTGTGTTCGCTGTTGGCCTCCTGGGGTTTGTGGAAGAACTCCCGCAGCCTCATTCGCCTGGTGAATTCCTCTGTGTCTGCTGTGAGACTGATGGGGTCCATTTTGGTGGTGGGACAGAAATTGAGCCCTCGGCTGAGAACTTCGATTTCATCTGGTTGAAGTGTGTAGTCCGACAAGTTGACGATGGACTTCCCTGTGGTGGTGCTGTTTTCTACTGTGGTGCTGGAGGAGGCTTGGTTGCTGCTGGTGGCGATGCCAAGTTTCAGAAGAACATAAGAAATAGGAGCAGGAGTAGGCCATCTAGCCCTTCGAGCCTGCCCCGCCATTCAATAAGATCATGGCTGATCTGAAGTGGATCAGTTCCACTTTCCCGCTTTCTCCCCATAACCCTTAATTCCCTTGTCTATCAGAAACCTATCTACCCATGTCTTAAATATATTTAGCGAGGTAGCCTCCACCACTTCAATGGGCAGAGAATTCCAGAGATTCACCACCCTTTGAGTGAAGAAGTTCCTCCTCAACTCCGATCTAAACTGCACCCCCCTTATCTTGAGGCTGTGCCCTCTAGTCCTGCTGTCGTTTCTGAGCGGGAAGAATCTCTCTACCTCTACCCTATCCATCCCTTTCATTATCTTATACGTCTCTATAAGATCCCCCCTCAACCTTCTAAACTCCAACGAGTACAGACCCAGTCTATTTAGTCTCTCTTCATAGTCTAACCCCCTCATCTCCGGTATCAGCCTAGTGAACCTCCTCTGCACTCCCTCCAAGGCCAAAATATCCTTGCGCAAGTGCGGCGACCAAAACTGCACACAGTACTCCAGCTGCGGCCTCACCAGTACCCTGTACAGTTGCAGCAAGACCTCCCTGCTTTTATATTCAATCCCCCTCACTATAAAGGCCAGCATCCCATTCACCTTCTTGATCACCTGCTGCACCTGCAGACTGGGTTTTTGCGACTCATGCACAAGGATCCCCAGGTCCCTCTGCACTGTAGCATGCTTTAAATAGTAATCCCTCCTACTATTATTTCTGCCAAAGTGGATAACCTCACACTTTCTCAAGTTTCCTGTTCTTGGTGTGCATGTAGATGGGTGTAGTTCCTTTGTCTCAACTGCTTGGCAGAGTTTCGCAGCTGGTCTGCGTCCTGAGTGCAAGTTGAGAATATGAATTCTATCTTGGTTTCCAGGATGCGGCGTTTGCTGTAGAGCTGGTGTATGAGGTGGCTGAGGAGTGTGAGAGAGGTGTGACGGCAAAGTCTCTCAGCGTTGTCTGTGCTATAGGTTGACCTGAGTGCATTCGTGATCTGTAGTCCTTTCGGTATCTTGTCTGCTTTCTTGCATCTTTGTAAAAACTTAATGTCTGTGTCGATATGCGCGATCTAATCAGCCATGGATATCTAAGGAAATAAAGGAGGATATCAAATTGAAAGAAAATGCATACAAAGTGGCAAGGATTCGTGGAAACTTAGAGGATTGGGAAATCTTTAAAGGTCAACAGAAAGCCATGAAAAAGTTCTAAAGAAAAGTAAAATAGATTATGAGAGTAACGTAGCTCAGAATATAAAAACAGATAGCAAAAGTTTCTATAAATATATAAAATGAAGAAGAGTGGCTAAAGTAAACATTGGTCCTTTAAAGGATGAGGAGGGGGATGTAATGACTGGAAATGAGAAAATGGCTGAGGCATTGAACAGGTATTTTGTGTCAGTCTTCACAGTGGAAGACACAAATAACATGCCAAAAATTGATGACAGGAAGGCGATGGTAGGTGAGGACCAAGAAACTATCATGATCACAAAAGAGGTGATCTTATTGAATGGCGGAGCAGGCTTGACGGGCCAGATGGCCTACTCATCCTCCTAGTTCTTATGTTTTCATGTTCCTGCCAATCATGTTCTAATCACTTCACCTGAAAGTGCATCCCACTTGTTTTCCAGAAATATAACATGCTGCAGGTCAAAGGGCACACTGAACTGACTGGGGGTCAAAGGGCACACTGCACTGACTGGGGATCAAAGGGCACACTGCACTGACTGGGGGTCAAAGGGCACACTGCACTGACTGGGGATCAAAGGGCACACTGCACTGACTGGGGGTCAAAGGGCACACTGCACTGACTGGGGATCAAAGGGCACACTGCACTGACTGGGGATCAAAGGGCACACTGCACTGACTGGGGATCAAAGGGCACAGTGCACTGACTGGGGGTCAAAGGGCACACTGCACTGACTGGGGGTCAAAGGACACACTGCACTGACTGGGGGTCAATGGGCACACTGCACTGACTGGGGGTCAAAGGGCACACTGCACTGACTGGGGGTCAAAGGGCACACTGCACTGACTGGGGGTCAAAGGGCACACTGCACTGACTGGGGGTCAAAGGACACACTGCACTGACTGGGGGTCAACGGGAACACTGCACTGACTGGGGATCAAAGAGCACACTGCACTGACTGGGGGTCAAAGGGCACAGTGCACTGACTGGGGGTCAAAGGGCACACTGCACTGACTGGGGATCAACGGGAACACTGCACTGACTGGGGATCAAAGGGCACACTGCACTGACTGGGGATCAAAGGACACACTGCACTGACTGGGGGTCAATGGGCACACTGCACTGACTGGGGATCAAAGGACACACTGCACTGACTGGGGGTCAATGGGCACAGTGCACTGACTGGGGGTCAAAGGGCACACTGCACTGACTGGGGGTCAATGGGCACACTGCACTGACTGGGGGTCTGTGGGCACACTGCACTGACTGGGGGTCAAAGGACACACTGCACTGACTGGGGGTCAATGGGCACACTGCACTGACTGGGGGTCTGTGGGCACACTGCACTGACTGGGGGTCAAAGGGCACACTGCACTGACTGGGGGTCAAAGGACACACTGCACTGACTGGGGGTCAACGGGAACACTGCACTGACTGGGGATCAAAGAGCACACTGCACTAACTGGGGGTCAAAGGGCACAGTGCACTGACTGGGGGTCAAAGGGCACACTGCACTGACTGGGGGGCAGAGGACACATTGCACTGACTGGGGGTCAAAGGGCACACTGCACTGACTGGGGATCAAAGGGCACACTGCACTGACTGGGGGTCAAAGGACACATTGCACTGACTGGGGGTCAAAGGGCACACTGCACTGACTGGGGGTCAAAAGGCACACTGCACTGTCTGGGGGGCAGAGGACACACTGGGGCAGAGGGCACATTGCGCTGACTGGGGCAAAGCAGCGGATCAAGGGGACGTATACAAACTTAAGTCCAATTCTATCTCATTCTGCCTCAGAAGCATAAATGGGATGTTGCTGGGACTTGAGAAGCTGAGTTACAGAGAGAGATTGAATAGGTTAGGACTTTATTCCCTGGAGTATAGAAGAATGAGGGGAGATTTGATAGAGGTGTATAAGATTTTGATGGGTATAGATAGAGTGAATGCAAGCAGGCTTTTTCCACTGAGGCTAGGGGAGAAAAAAAAACAGAGGGCATGGGTTAGGGGTGCCTGATCACCCTAGATCAGGGGAGAATGTGTGTAAAACATCAGTCAGACGGATCAGCACATATGAATCAGCATTTCAGAGAGGGTCATGTCATTCAGAGAGGATTGTCATGAGCTTATTTAGCAATGACTAGCAGATTTTAGTTGAGATTACAAAAGGTACTCAGAGTATGAAGAGACAAAGTTAATTTGACATTCACACAAAGCAAGAAGTATCTATTAAACAGCAGTAAGAGTAATGGAGTAAAGGCCAATGTCATAGAGACACTAAACCCATCACATCCACACAACCATTACATCAAACAGGGTTTGAGAGTTTGAATGGGCTACTTCTAACCCTCAGGTTCCTAGGTATCCCGTTCTGCACCACTCTTTGTATATTATCTGACACTTCTCACATCTAAGTCTGTAACTCAAGTTCCTTTCACCCATCTCCCTGTGTTTGTTGATTCACTTTGGCTCCTGGTCTGGCAACACAGTGTTATTTAAAATTCTCATTCTTGTTTCAAATCTTATTACTCACCTGAATCACAGCATTACATCCAAAGCCACGTTCTCTTATTTTGTTAATCATTTATTTTGTGGAATCTTAACAAATGCCTTCAGCAAGTCCTGAAAGATAATCTATCTAAAGACACTCCCGTACCCACCAATAACCTCTCCATAACTTGATGATGTACACACAAAATTGGGCAAAGAAATGCCTGACACTTGGGACCAAAATGGCTTGTGATTCATGTTTTGCCATGGAATATGCTGCTGCCATCTTGTTGAAGGTGTTTGAACATGTGTGTAACAGGCACAAACCCTTGGATCTTAATCCTCCAGCCAAACCTCTGCTTTGCATGATTGGATAGGCTGGAAGGAATCCCCCCCCCACCCCACCAGTGATATTTGAAAGAATTATCAACTACTTACAGGTTAGTTGTTGATTGATTTAGTCAGGCTGCTGCTATGATGCTATGCTTCTACAGGTGCTTAGTGCTTTCTGTAATCGTGTCCAGTTCTTAAGGCCTGTAGAGAGTGTGGGTAGCAAGTACTGAAGGACTTTTTCCTGGCTTCAAGACTGCTGCGCAAACTAGTTGCTGTCAGAGCTGGATGCACAGTCAGCATTTCCCTTTGTATTGAGCATGACTGGAAAAATGAGCAAGGGCCATGTAGAGAAGATGTGGAGATGCCAGCGTTGGACTGGCATGGGCACAGTGAGTAGTCTCACAACACCAGGTTAAAGTCCAACAGGTTTATTTGGTAGCACGATCTTTCGGAGTGCTGCTCCTTCATTAGGTGAGTGCAGGGTTTGTTTCACAAACTGCATATATAGACACAAACTCAATTACAAGATAATGGTTGGAATACGAGTCTTAACAGGTGATCAAGTCTTTACAGGTGCAAACAATGTGAGTGGAGAGAAGGTTAAGCGCAGAATCAGTTGCATTCTTGGACACACACATCTCGATCAAGGACGGTCATCTCAGTATTTCACTGTACCACAAGCCCACGGATGACCTCATGATGCTCCACTTCTCCAGCTTCCACCCTAAATACATTAAAGAAGACAGCCCCTATGGACAAGCCCTCCACATACACAGGATCTGCTCAGATGAGAAGGATCGCAACAGACACTGATGCTGAAAAATGCCCTTGTTAGAACAGAATATGGCGCTCAACTCATCTATCGACAGTTCTGACGTGCCTCAGTGAAAAACCACTCCGACCTCCTCAGAAAACAAACACGGGACACGGTGTACAGAGTACCCTTTGTCGTCCAGTATTTTCCCGGAGCGGAGAAGCTACAACATCTTCTCCAGAACCTTCGACGTGTCATCGATGAAGACGAACATCTTGCCAAGGCCATCCCCACACCCCCACTACTTGTACAACTGTGCAACCTCAAACAGACCATTGTCTGCAGCAAACTACCCAGCCTTCGGGAGAACAGTGATCACGACACCACACAACCCTGCCACAGCAACCTCTGCAAGACGTGCCGGATCATCGACACGGATGCCATTATTTCACGCGAGAACACCATCCACCAGGTAAACGGTACATACTTTTGTGACTTGGCTAAAATCTTCTGCCTGATACACTGCAGGAAAGGATGTCCCAAGGCATGGTACACTGGGGAGACCATGAGATGTTTCGAGAACAGATGAATGAACACCTCTCAACAATCACCAGGCAGGAGTGTTCCCTTTCTGTCGGGGAACACTTCAGCAGTCACTGGCATTCGGCCTCTGACCTTCGGGTAAGCATTTTCCAAGGTGGCCTTTATGACACACGACAGCGCAGAGTCGCTGAGCAGAGACTAATAGTCAAGTTCCACACTCGTGAGGTTGGCCTCAACTGGGATCTTGGGTTCATGTCACACTATCTGTCACCCCACAACTTGACTGGGCTTGCAAAATCTCACTAACTGTCCTGTCTTGCGTTCCAACCATTATCTTATTATTGAGTTTGTGTCTATATATGCCCTGTTTATGAACCCAATCCCCCATTCACCTGATGAAAGGGTAGCGCTCCGAAAGCTTGTGCTACCGATTAAACCTGTTGAACTTTAACCTGATGTTGTGAGACTGCTTACCATGCAGAGAAGGTCAAGGTTGCTAGAAGAGAGGAGTGGAGGAAAAGAGAGATTTACATTTCAGTTGTGCCTTTCACAAACTCAGCACTTCTCAAACACATTACAACTAATCCATGATAATTCTACTGCTGTCTTTGAATAGTGTGATGGGATCTTTTACTTCCTCCTGAGAGAGCAGTTGGAGTTTGGGTATAATAGAACATAGAACACTACAGCACAAACAGGCCCTTCGGCCCACAAGTTGCATCGATCACATCCATACCTACCAGGCCATAGAACTATCTGTAACTCCCAATCCCATTAATTCCCATGTACTCATCCAGAAGTCTCTTAAAAGACCCCAGCGAGTTCGCCTCTACCACCACCGATGGCAGCCGATTCCATTCACTCACCACCCTCTGAGTGAAAAACTTACCCCTAACATCTCCTCTGTACTTGCTTCCCTGCACCTTAAACCTGTGTCCTCTCATAGCGACCATTTCAGCCCTGGGAAATAGCCTCTGAGAATCCACCCTATCTATTCCTCTCAACATCTTATAAACCTCTATCAGGTCGCCTCTCAACCTTCGTCTCTCCAGGGAGAAGAGACCGAGCTCCCTCAACCTATCTTCATAAGGCATGCCTCCCAATCCAGGCAACATCCTTGTAAATCTCCTCTGCACCCTCTCAATAGCCTCCACATCCTTCCTGTAGTGAGGTGACCAGAACTGTGCACTGTACTCCAAGTGGGGTCTGACAAGGGTCTTATAAAGTTGCAGCATTACCTCCCGACTCCTAAACTCAATCCCGCGATTAATGAAGGCGAGTACACCGTACGCCTTCTTGACCACATGTTGCATTCAAAAGTGCAGCACACTCTCAGCATTGGCACTTGGAACATCAGCATTGATTATGGGCTCAACTCTCTGCAGAGGGTCTGGAGTAGCTGCTGCATGGCTGCTGATGGCCTTACAGGATATCCTTGAGCAGTTCCGGGACTTGAGACAGTAGTCTGCATCCCCTCAATGTGTCTGGACTGACTGGATGACGACAGCAAGAGTACTGGTGAAATAGCAGGAATGGAAGGACACATGCTCTCATCCTAAGAGGGGGCAGCAGGTTTGTGCTGCACAGAACCACTGCTACTCCGCTGTGGTGATCTGTCAGCAATCCTAGAAATGTACTGGAGTCTGTGTGGCGTTTGCACATTCTCCTCGTGTCTGTGTGGGTTTCCTCCGGGTGCTCTGGTTTCCTCCCACAGTCCAAAGATGTGCGGATTAGGTTGATTGGTCATGCTAAAAAACATTGCCCCTTAGTATACTAGGATGCTTAGGTTAGAGGGATTAGTGGGTAGGATGTGTGGGTGTATGGGGGTAGGGCCTGGGTGGGATTGTCGTCAGTGCAGACTCAATGGGCCGAAGGGCCTCTTTCTGCACTTGTAGGTTCTATGATTCTATGATTCTACATTGTGTAGGTGACTGGTTTGTGAGTGCCTGCAGTTCCCTTTAAGCACTGAGAGATCCACAGCCTGATGGCAGCAGTCTGAGCCTACATAGCAAATGACTGTAGCCTCTTGGAAACTTTGTGAGCTGTGAGGAGTGGAGAAGTGTAGAGAGGTATGAAGTGATTCATTTTGAGTTTGAAGAACACAGAGAGACAATATAAAATATAAAACAAAGGGACTGCAGGAGCAGAGGAATTTGGGTGTATATGTGTATAGGTCACAGAAGTTGGCAGGACAGATTGAGAGTGTGCTTAATTAACCATTCAATTAATTAACTGTATGGCGAATAGGGGCTTAGAATACAAGAAAAGGCGATTACATTAAACTTGTATAAGACACTGGTTCAGCCTCAACTAGAGTTTAGGTTCTGGATGTTGCCCTTTAAGAAGGAGGTGGAGGCATTAGAGAGAATGCAGAAAAGTGAATGCTTCTGGGGATGAGAAACTTCACTTACGAAAATAGATTGGAGAAGTTAGGATTGGTTTTTGTGGAGAAAAGTGCGCAAGGACATTTGAACAAGGCATTCAAAATGATGAGACATCTGGACATCTGCTGAAGACAGGGAAAAACTGTTCTCATTGATGGAAGGTTCAAGAACAAGGGAATAGATTTAAGGTAATTAGCAAAAAAAGCAACGTTGTGACATGAAGAGAAACTTTTTCGTTTGCAAGTGGTTAACATCTGGAATGCACTGCCTGAGTGTGTGGGTAACATCTGGAATGCACTGCCTGAGTTTGTGTGTGGTTAACATCTGGAATGCACTGCCTGAGAGTGTGAGTGGTTAACATCTGGAATGCACTGCCTGAGAGTGTGAGTGGTTAACATCTGGAATGCACTGCCTGAGAGTGTGAGTGGTTAACATCTGGAATGCACTGCCTGAGAGTGTGAGTGGTTAACATCTGGAATGCACTGCCTGAGAGTGTGAGTGGTTAACATCTGGAATGCACTGCCTGAGAGTGTGAGTGGTTAACATCTGGAATGCACTGCCTGAGAGTGTGAGTGGTTAACATCTGGAATGTACTGCCTGAGAGTGTGAGTGGGTAACATCTGGAATGCACTGCCCGAGAGTGTGAGTGGTTAACATCTGGAATGCACTGCCTGAGAGTGTGAGTGGTTAACATCTGGAATGCACTGCCTGAGAGTGTGAGTGGTTAACATCTAGAATGTACTGCCTGAGAGTGTGAGTGGTTAACATCTGGAATGCACTGCCTGAGAGTGTGAGTGGTTAACATCTGGAATGCACTGCCTGAGAGTGTGAGTGGGTAACATCTGGAATGCACTGTCTGAGAGTGTGAGTGGGTAACATTTGGAATGCACTGCCTGAGAGTGTGAGTGGTTAACATCTGGAATGCACTGCCCGAGAGTGTGAGTGGGTAACATCTGGAATGCACTGCCTGAGAGTGTGAGTGGGTAACATCTGGAATGCACTGCCTGAGAGTGTGAGTGGTTAACATCTGGAATGCACTGCCTGAGAGTGTGAGTGGGTAACATTTGGAATGCACTGCCTGAGAGTGTGAGTGGTTAACATCTGGAATGCACTGCCTGAGAGTGTGAGTGGGTAACATCTGGAATGCACTGCCTGAGAGTGTGAGTGGTTAACATCTGGAATGCACTGCCTGAGAGTGTGAGTGGGTAACATCTGGAATGTACTGCCTGAGAGTGTGAGTGGTTAACATCTGGAATGCACTGCCTGAGAGTGTGAGTGGGTAACATCTGGAATGCACTGCCTGAGAGTGTGAGTGGTTAACATCTAGAATGTACTGCCTGAGAGTGTGAGTGGTTAACATCTGGAATGCACTGCCTGAGAGTGTGAGTGGTTAACATCTGGAATGCACTGCCTGAGAGTGTGAGTGGTTAACATCTGGAATGCACTGCCTGAGAGTGTGAGTGGTTAACATCTGGAATGCACTGCCTGAGTGTGTGGCGGAAGCAGTTTTGTCGAGGTATTCAAGAGGGAATTGGATTATTATCTGAAAAGGAAGAATGTGCTGAGGTAATTGCACAAGATGAATTGCTGATTTAGAAAGCTGGCACAGACATGATGGAACAAATGGCCTTCTTCTGCACTGTAACAATTCAATGATTCAGTCTGAGCTTCCACTATAGCATTCAGACAACGAGTGGCTTCTCCTTGTGCTTTACAGTGGAAGCTGGATCAGTGATCAGCAGCTGATAACTCATGTGTTGATACTCAAATGTTATCATGGAGTTGTCCACCACTTCTGGAAAAGATGGGCTCCATGCCCTGTTGTGAATAGAGATTGACTCCTCAATGCTGTTTAACAATGACAAGAGACTCTCTGGCAAACCAGCTAATGTATCAAACATCTCAATGTGTAGCAGAATCCGTGTGCAACTTCACCCTCCAGTGCACTGACCTCTGAGCTACCTTTACTCCTGACCTGTGTTACAATCCTAGCTGATGTTACTACAGTCAGATTCCAGAATGAAAACCAGCTCAATAGATCGCAACTTTAATTTTTGGGTTAAAGATGCGGATGAACAGTCACAGGATTGCTGACTAGCTTTTAACAAAAGGATAAACACTTACTAAACAAGAAAAGATTAGCTAGAATTTACATGACCGAGAGGGGATCTAATTGAAAGCTATTTGTGAGTTTGTGTCACCTTTAAACTTTGAGATGATGTCCTGTATATCAACATCCAGGTCATTGATATATACTGTAAAGCAACTGTGCTAACATTGACCCCTAGGGAACACAACTGTATGTGTCCCTGCAGTTTGAAGAAGATCCTTCCACAACTCTCTGCTTTCTTCACCAGCTTCTTATTGACTGTTCCTTTAATCCATGTTTTACTTGCTGAGAAAGTTTGAACTCGTGGCTGAGGGGATGGTGCAGGAGGGAGGGGTTCAGGTTCTTGAGCAATTGGGGCTCATTCTGGGGAAGGTGGGACCTCTACAAGAGAGATGGTCTACATCTGAATCAGAGGGGAACCAATATCCTGGGGGGTAAATTTGCTAAGGCTATGCAGGGGGGTTTAAACTGATTCAGAGGGGGGGTGGGATCCTGAGTAGCAGGGATGAAAGTGAGGGGGGCATAGATGGGGACTGCAATGCACAGCATCGTGGGGGTGGAGCGGAGCAGGGTTTGAAATGCGTATACTTTAATGCGAGGAGTATTCGCAATAAAGTGGATGAACTTGCAGCGTGGATCAGTACCTGGAACTTTGATGT
This sequence comes from Carcharhinus amblyrhynchos, assembly GCF_965287045.1. NCBI lineage: Eukaryota > Metazoa > Chordata > Chondrichthyes > Carcharhiniformes > Carcharhinidae > Carcharhinus > Carcharhinus amblyrhynchos. Next base: position 1,384,432 of record NC_137344.1, on the reverse strand, counting down.
TGTGGCCATTTCAGAGACATGGATAGAGCAGGGACAGGAATGGTTGTTGCAGGTTCCAGGGTTCAAATGCTTCAGTCGGAGTAGAGAAGGAGGTAGAAGGGGGGGAGGGGTAGCATTATTAGTCAAGGACTGTATCACAGTGACAGAAAGGAAGTTTGATGAGGACTTGTCTGTTGAGGTAGTATGGGCTGAGATTAGAAATAGGAGAGGAGAGGTCACCCTGTTGGGAGTCTTTTATAGACCTCCTAAAAGTTCTAGAGAGGTTGAGGAAAGGATTGCAGAGACGATCCTGGATAGGAGTGAAAGTAATAGGGTAATTGTTATGGGGGACTTTAACTTTACTAATATTGATTGGAATAGCTATAGCTCTAGCTCATTAGAGGGGTCAGTTTTTACACAAAGCGTGCAGGAAGGTTTTTTGACTCAGTATGTAGATAGGCCAACTAGAGGTGAGGATTTGGTGCTGGGAAATGAGCCAGACCAGGTGTTAGACTTGGAAGTTGGTATGCATTTTGGTGATAGTGACCACAATTCGGTTACGTTCACCTTAGTGATGGAAAGGGATAGGCATGAACCTCGGGTCAGTAGTTTTAGTTGGGGGAAGGGTAATTATGAGACTATTAGGAGAGAATTAGGAAGCATAGGTTGGACTAGGAGACTACAGGGTCTGGGAACGTCCAAAATGTGGAGTTTTTTCAAGGAGCAGCTACTGCGAGTCCTTGATATGTATGTCCCTGTCAGGCAAGGAGGAAATGGTCGAGCTAGAGAACCGTGGTGCACTAAAAAAGTTGATTCGCTGGTTAAAAGGAAAAAGGAGGCTTATGCCCGGATGAGACTTGAGGGCTCAGGTAGTGCACTAGAAAGCTTTAGATTGGCTAGGAGGGAGTTAAAGAGTGAGTTAAGAAGGGCTAAAAGAGGACATGAGAAGACTTTGGCTGATAGGATTAAGGAGAATCCTAAGGCATTCTATAGATATGTTAAGAACAGAAGATTGGTTAAGGCAAGATTAGGGCCAGTTAGAGACAGCAGTGGGAAGTTATGTGTGGAACCGGAAGAGATTGGAGAGGCATTGAACCAATATTTCTCTTTGGTATTCACGCAGGGGGACATAAATGTAGCTGTGGAGAACACTGGGTTACAGGGTTGTAAACTGGACAGTATTGCAGTTGATAAGGAGGATGTGCTAGATATTCTTGAGGGTTTGAAAATAGATAAGTCCCCTGGGCCGGACGGGATTTACCCTAGGATTCTCTGGGAGGCAAGAGAGGCGATTGCAGAGCTTCTGGCTCTGATCTTCAGGTCGTTGTTGGTCACAGGTATAGTGCCAGAAGATTGGAGGATAGCGAATGTTGTCCCATTGTTTAAGAAGGGGAACAGAGACTTCCCCGGGAATTATAGACCGGTGAGTCTTACTTCTGTTGTGGGCAAGGTTTTAGAAAAAATTATTAGGGATAGGATTTATAGTTATTTAGAGAGTAATGAATTGATTGGAGATAGTCAGCATGGTTTTGTGGAGGGTAGGTCGTGCCTTACTAACCTTATTCAGTTTTTTGAGAAAGTGACCAAAGAGGTGGATGGGCGTAAGGCAGTTGACGTGGTATATATGGACTTTAGTAAGGCGTTTGATAAGGTTCACCATGGAAGGCTTCTGCAGAAAGTGCAGATGTATGGGATTGAGGGTGATTTAGGTAATTGGATCAGGAATTGGCTAGCAGATAGGAGACAGAGGGTGGTGGTTGATGGTAAGTATTCGTCATGGAGTTCAGTTACAAGTCGTGTGCCTCAGGGATCTGTTTTGGGGCCACTGCTGTTTGTAATTTTTATAAATGATCTGGATGAGGGTATAGTTGGGTGGATTAGTAAATTTGCTGATAACACCAAAGTCGGAGGTGTGGTAGATAGTGAGGAAGGGTGTCTTAGTTTACAGAGAGACTTGGACAAGTTGCAGAGCTGGGCCGAGAGGTGGCAGATGGAGTTTAATGCGGAAAAGTGTGAGGTAATTCACTTTGGCAGGAATAACAAATGTGTAGAGTATAGGGCTAACGGTACGACTCTGAATAGTGTGGATGAACAGAAGGATCTAGGTGTATGTGTACATAGATCCCTGAAAGTTGGGAATCAAGTAGATAGGGTTGTTAGGAAGGCATACGGTGTCTTGGCGTTTATTGGTAGGGGGATTGAATTTAGGAGCCGCAGCGTCATGTTGCAACTGTACAAAACTCTGGTGCGGCCACACTTGGAGTACTGTGTGCAGTTCTGGCCCCCACATTACAGGAAGGATATGGAGGCATTGGAGAGGGTGCAGAGGAGGTTTACCAGGATGTTGCCTGGTATGGAGGGGAGGTCCTATGAGGAGAGACTGAGGGATTTGAGGTTGTTTTCGTTAGAAAGAAGGCGGCTAAGAGGGGACCTTATTGAAACATATAAGATGATTAGAGGTTTAGATAGGGTAGCCTTTTTCCTCGGATGGAGAAAGCTAGCACAAGGGGGCATAGCTTTAAATTAAGGGGTGGTAGTTTTAGGACGGATGTCAGAGGTAGGTTCTTTACCCAGAGGGCGGTGAGGGAATGGAATGCCCTGCCTGCTGCAGTTGTAAATGCGCCTAGTTTGGGGCGTTTAAGAGATCCATGGATAGGTTTATGGATGGAAAGGGATTGGTTTAGGTTAGAGGGTCATTGCTTTTTAATTGGTCGGCGCAACATCGTGGGCCGAAGGGCCTGTTCTGCGCTGTAATGTTCTATGTTCTATGTTCTATGAGAGTCTATCACACGGTATTTTGTTTGCTTTTACACATCAATTGCATTACACTCATCAATTCAGTTATTTCATCAAAAGTTGGTCAAACATGAAATTAAGAGCAGCTGGTTGAGTAACACCTGTGGAGGGAGGAATGGGTTAATGTTTCAGTTTGACAGGAGGTCACAGACCCAATGTCTAAACAGACCTGTAAACGTTTAGCTTTACTTCCTCGTTTTGGTTTTCGTATAACATGGAAGTGTTCACTTTCTTACATAACTTGCTGTTTCTAAGTTATAAGAACATAAGAACATAAGAAATAGGAGCAGGAGTAGGCCATCTAGCCCTTCGAGCCTGCCCCGCCATTCAATAAGATCATGGCTGATCTGTCGTGGCTCAGTTCCACTTTCCCGCCCTCTCCCCATAACCCTTAATCCCCTCTCTTATCAAAAACCCATCAACCCGCGTCTTAAAAATATTTAGCGAGGCAGCCTCCACCACTTCAACGGGCAGAGAATTCCAGAGATTCACCACCCTTTGAGTGAAGAAGTTCCTCCTCAACTCCATTCTAAACCGCCCCCCCTTTATCTTGAGGCTGTGCCCCCTAGTCCTACTGTCCTTTCTGAGTTATGTAAATGATTTAGATTTGAATGTAGGAGGTTGCTCAGTAAGTTCACGGGTGATATGGAAATTGGTGGGGTGGTAAATAGTGAAGAGGATAGCCTTAGATTACAGGAAGAAATAGACGGGCTGATCAGTGGCAAATGGAATTTAATCTGGGTAAGTGTGAGGTGTTGCACTTGGGCAGGACACAAGGCAAGGGAATGTACGATGAATGATGGGACCCTGGGAAGCACCCAAGGATTAGAAGGGCTTTGATGTGCATGTACACTGTCCCTTAAGATGGCAGGACAGGTGGATAAAGTGGTTAAGATGGGGCATATGGCGTACTTGCCTTTATTAGCCAAGGCATAGAGTTTAAGAGCAGGGAGGTTATGCTGGAACTATATAAAATGTTGGTTAAAGCACAGCTAGGACATAGTGTGCTGTTCTGGAATCCACATTCCAGGAGGGAGGTGATAGCACTGGGAAGGCTGCAGAGGAGATTTACCAGGATGTTGCTTGGGCTGGAGTGTTTTAGTCATGAAGAGAAATTAGATAAACTGGGGTTGTTTTCCTTGGAACAGAGGAGACTGAGGGGGGGACATGACTGCGATGTATAAGATTATAAGGGGCGTAGATAGACAGGAAGAAATTTGAGTGGTGCAGTTGGTGTGATACGGAATTTGAAGATTTATTCACTGACCTTCCTTTATACCTCCTCCACCATGACCTCCATTGCACAATCTTAAAACCAGGTCTGTATCACTTGCTACATGAGCTGCTGGGACTCGCTCCTGTCACAATATTGATTGTCTTTAAGCAGTACAGGCTGCTTTGAACTGGCACCAAAACGTTTCAACTTTGGGTGCATGGCTAGAAGCCAATGAATGGTATAGTGCAAATACCCCATTCTAATGAACAGAAAGTATCGAATTGGCATGCCACCCACGTTTCAATCAACAATATCCAATGTAGCCCAACACGTGACAATACTCTGTCTCTGTCTCAAAACGCCACCTTCTGTACAAAAATAGAGCTACAGAAAGTTACAATGAGAAGCAGAAAGTGAGAGACAGACAGAGAATAAGAGAGACAGAGAAACAAAGTGAGAGACAGGGAATGACAGACACAGAGAAAGACTAAGACAAAACGTGAAACAAAGAGAGACAAAAGACATACAGAGATATTGGGATACAATAGAGAGAGAAATGAGAAATTGAGTAAGCAACGGCGACTGGGACACTGTGAGAGAAACAGATACTCCCAAAATTGCTAAATTTTGGGGAAAACTGATCTAGATCACAACTGTTTTTTCAGTGAGTTTCAGACCTGAGTCTCCGTACTCTGTGCACTGCAGAGGTTCCAATCTATTCACACCGGAACCTGACAGTTCTGAAACTCTGGCCCTGATCTGTAAGTCTCCCCATTTGCTGACCAGCTTGATCGCTGGCAGCCTGAGACCCCTACAGTGCTGCCCCTCCCACAGTCAGATCACTGCCCCCACAACAGTTCCCAGGCCACCCCAGAGCGCCCCACTGTCCCCCCGCCCCACATTCAGCAGTGGCAATCCATCCATTCCCTCACCCCAGCAGACCAGCCCGACCACCCTCCGCACCACCCCCCCCACCACCACCCCCCTCCTCCCCCCCACCCATCCACCCAGCCTGCCCCGATCACTGGCCTCCCTCCATCCCAGACCTATCGCCATGCAGAGTGGCGGTGGGAACCCCCATCCCTAGCAATTGCCCCTAAGCCCTGGTCACAATAGACCCTGCCTTCCCGGCACTGCCCCAAGCAAGGTTACTAAAACAAGCAGAGTGTGCGTTGCCCAGATTGAAGGGCAAAGCCACCTCAAAACAGAACGTGTTCGATAAGTCAGGCTGAAGAAGAGGAACTAGCACAATTAACTTGTGTCACCATACCACAGGTGGCCCCGATACAGATACAGCTCCAAGTGAACGGACACCCATTGGATATGGAGGTGGACACAGATGCATCAGTATCCATTATGGGGGATGAGAATTTACAAAATTATGATTGCATACCTCTTCATTCAAGTTGAGGAACATGAAGGCAAGATTGGCAACCATTGCACATAATCAGGATCACTGTAACCTCAGTCACATTTGGGCAACAAACTGTTCGGCTCCTGTTGATAGCGGTACAAGGATCAGAACCCAGCCTATTGGAAAAGGACTAGTTACAAAACAATCTGCTTGGATTTACCAGCGGCACTGATAACGTACATGAAGTAACAGGAAAGTACCTAGAAGTCTTCCAGATAGGCTTTGGAAAAATAAAGGAGACAAGGCAAACTTTATATAGACCCGGATACTCAACCGAGATTTTTTAAGGCAAGACCAGTTCCATACACTCTACGGGTGAAAGTAGAGACCGAACTGAAGCGATTAGAAGAGCTGGGGATTAATCAACTTGTGCAATTTTCCGAGTGGGTCGCACTGGTAGTCCCAGTGTCAATATGTAGGGTTACACATAGGGCCTGGGTAAGATGCTTTATCAGAGAGTCAGTGCAGATTTGGTACCTCAAGTCAGAATTAAAAGAGTCATCAAGAAAATATATGACGGTAAACTTGCACAAGGGACTGTAAGAATATACCTGTCTACCTTTTGGGGTATCACTAGTGATGGTAGTGTGCCTTTAAGAAATGTATTTTTTAAATAATGTTTTCTGCTGATAAGCAGCTTTGGTTTTTTTTCACTGTTGCCGGGCTGTCTGCTAAAAGTCCTTTTATTGCTGCTTCAACGATTTAAATGGGGTTTTGTTTATTTTTATTGTGGGCCTCAGGTACTTTCTGGAATTTTTTATGATCCTGCATTGTTAGGGGGGACCTGGGTTACAGAACAAAGAACACTACAGCACAGGAACAGGCCCTTCTGTCCTCTAAGCCTGCACCGACTGTGCTGCCTATCTGAACTAAAACTCCCTGCCCTTACGGGGATCATATCCCTCTATACCCATCTTATTCAAGTATTTGTCCAGATGTCCCTTAAAAGCCACTATTGTACCCTGCTTCTACTACCTCCCCTAGCAGCAAGTTCCAGGCATCCTCTACCCTCTGTGCAAAAGATTTGCTTTGTACATCTCCTTTAAACCTTGCCCCTCGCATCTTAAACCTATGCCCCCTCATTATTGACTCTTCCATCCTGGGAAAAGGCTTCTGACTATCCACTCTGTCCGTGCCTCTCATAATCCTGTAGCCTTCTATCAACCTCCGTCGCTCCAGTGAGAACAAACCAAGTTTCTCCAATCTCTGTTCACAGCAAATGCCCTCCATACCAGGTAACATCCTGCTAAATCTTTTCTGTGCCCTCTCTAAAGCCTCCACATCCTTCTGGTAGTGTGGCGACCAGAATTAAACACTATATTCCAAGTGCAGCCTAACTAAGGCTCTATAAAACTGCAACATGACTTGTTAATTTTTAAATTCAGTACCCCAGCCGATGAAGGCAAGCATGCCGTATGCCTTCTTGACTACCTTCTCCACCTGCATTGCCACTTTCAGTGACCTGTGTACCTGTACACCCAGATCCCTCTGCCCATCAATACTCTTAAGGGATCTGCCATTTACTGTAAAATCTCCATCTGTATTAGACTTTCAAAATGCATTACCTCACATTTGTCCAGATTAAATTCCATCTCTTCAAGTCTCTAACTGATCTATATCCTACTGTATCCTCCAATGGTCCTCATCGCTATCCACTATTCCACCAACCTTTGTGTCATCCACAAACTTACTAAGCATAGAATCATTGAATTCCACCGTGCAAAATTTGGCCCATGAAGTCTGCACCGACCACAATCCCACCCAGGCCCTATCCCCACAGCCCCATGCATTTACCTTAGCTAGTACCCCTGACACTGAAGGGCAATTTAGCATGGCCAATCCACCTAACCTGCATATCTTTGGACTGTGGGAGAAAACTGCAATAGCTGGAGGAAACGCACGCAGACATGAGTAGAACTTGCAAACTCTACACAGACAGTGACCCAAACCGGGAATTGAACCCGGGTCCCTGGCACTGTGAGGCAGCAGTGCTAACCACTGTTACTAATCAAACCATGACATTTTTTTCCAAATTATTTATATATATTACAAACTGCAAAGGTTCCAGCGCTGATCCCTGAGGAACACCACTTGTCACAGCCCTCCATTCAGAAACACACCCTTCCACTGCTACCCTTGTCTTCTATGACCAAGTCAGTTCTGTATCCACCTTGCCAGCTCACCTCTGATCCCATGCGACTTCACCTTTTGTACCAGTCTGCCATGAGGGACCTTGTCAAAAGCCTTACTGAAGTCCATGTAGACAACATCCACTGCCCTACCCTCATCAATCATCTTCGTCACTTCCTAGAAAAACTCAACCAAATTAGTGAGACACAATCTCCCCTTCACAAAATCATGGAAGAAAGCTCTCCAACTATTTCCCTACCACTGATGTAAAGCTCCCTGGCCTGTAATTACCCAGATTATTCTTGCTACCCTTCTTAAACAAAGGAACAACATTGGCTGTTCTCCAATCCTCTGGGATCTCCCCTGTAGCCAGTGAGGATACAAAGATTTCTCTCAAGGCCCCAGCAATTTCCTCCCTTGCCTCTCTCAGTATTCTGGGGTATATCCCATCAGACTCCAAGAACTTGTCTACCTTGATGTTTCTCAAGAACCCCAATACCTCCTTTTTGATCTCAACATGACTCAAACTATCTACACATCCTTTCCCAGACTTATCATCCATCAAGTCCTTCTCTTTAGTGAATACTGACACAAAGTACTCATTTAATACCTCGCCCATTTCCTCTGGCTCCACACATAGATTCCCTCCCCTGTCCTTGAGTGGGCCAACCCTCTCCCTGGCTACTCTCTTGCTCTTTACATATGTATAAAAAGCCTTGGGATTTTCCTTAATGCTGCTGGCCAATGACTTTTTGTGACTCCTTGCTGAAGTTTCTTTCAACTTTCCTTGTATTCCACAGTTGCTTCATGTGTTCCCAGCCTCCTAGCTTTGACAAATTCTTCCAGGTTCGATTCACGACTTGGGTCACTGTCTGTGAGGAGTTTGCACAATCTCTCTGTGCCTTTGTGGGTTTCCTCTGGGTGCTCCGGTTTCCTCCCACACTGCAAAGGTGTACAGGTTAGATGAATTGGCCATGCTAAATTCTCCCACAGTGTATCTGAACAGGTGGCCGAGTGCGGCAACTAGGGGATTTTCACAGTAACTTCACTGCGGTGTAAATAAAAGCCCACTTGTGGCTAATAAATAAACTTGTAATTTTTTAGGGGTTCTTTCATTTTCAGTGTGGCTGCTGTTTTTGTTTAGGAAGTGTTTGGACATTAGATGAAAACCAGTGTTTCTCTCTGTCTCCCTGTATTGTAAATTATTCTGCCTCCCTGGAAGCAGATCTCTTGGCCTTCCTGGAATGAAAATTCTGCTGTTGGTGGTTTGTTTGCTAGTAACTAGAGTCTCTCTCTCGCTCTCTCACATTCTGGTGTTTTGGGAAGTTGACTTTAAGCTTGTCTGTCTGTGTGTGTATCAAGAGAACTGCAGCATCCAACCAAAGGACTAAGTTCCAGCATCACATGAGTGTTTGTATTTTCTGTACGGAACCTGTAGCAACAGCTTTGTTTACGGGATTCATTTGATTGAATTGGTATTTAGCTGTCAAGATTTATTCAATATCATCGTTTTTTTTTTCTTGTTTGTAATTAGTAAAAGTCCTTGCTAATTTTCTTTCTATGCACTATTTTAAAATAAACATTGTTTGATAAAAGCTCCCTAGTGGGTCAGTTGAATCATATCTGGAGTAAAATATGTCGCAAGATTGACTATTGGATTGCGCTGGTGTTCAGATGAATGAGGGGAGATCTCATAGAGACTTTTAAAATTCTAACAGGACTAGATAAAGTAGATGTAGGGAGGATGTTCCCAATGATGGGTAAATCCAGAACCAGGGGTCACAGTCTGAGGATTTAGGGTGGACCATTTAGGACGGAGATGAGGAGACATTTCTTCATCCAAAGAGTGGAGAGCCTGTGGAATTCATTCCCACAGGAAGTAGTTGATGCCAAAACATTGAAGGTGTTCAAGAGGCGGCTGGATATAGCACTGGGGGTGAATGGGATAAAAGGTTATGGGGATAAAGCAAGATTAGGCTATTGAGTTGGACAATCAGCCATGATGGTAATGAATGGGGGAGCAGGCTCAAAGGCCAAATAGCCTCCTCCTACTCCTATCTTCTATGTTTCTATATGTCTATGAAACAACTCGTGCTTACCCTAGTCAAATTCAAAGTGTAAAACTTATGATCCAGGTGGACTTGATAAAATACTTTGGAGTTTCTGATCTGAATTATAACATCAGCATGCACTGTTTTCCAGAGAGTAATGGACAGCATACTAGAGGGAATACCCAGAGTAGCCGTTTACCTAGACAATGTTCTAACCACAGGAGCCACTTCAAGGAAAACCACAAACAGGAAGTCTAGCGATGGTTTTCAGAAGTTGAGGTTAGATTAAAATGCAGCTGACGTAACATACCTCGGATATAGGTTGATAAAGGTGGCCTACACCCAGGTGAAGAAAAGGTAAGAGCTATAAAAGAAACCCCAACACTGAGAAAAATGATGGAATTCAAATTCGTTCTTGGCCTCATAAATTATTATGGAAAGCTCATTCCAAACTTGTCAATTCTACTGGAACCCTGACGTACGCTGCTAAAAAAAAAATTTGAAGTGGGCATGGAAAGACCCACAAAAGGAGGATGCTTTTGTGAGGTCAAGCATCAGTTACAGTCGGATAGCATATTGATCCATCACGACCTGGAAAGTTCTTTGGTTATAACATGCAACACCTCTCCCTATGGAATAGGGAATAGGTGCAGTACTGTCATACTGAGGGAGCACCGGGATGGAGCACCTGACTGCGTTATCCTCATGGATATTAGCCGATGCGGAAAGAAAGTCTGGCATCAGGAGCAACTCTTTCAAGAACAGGGCCAGGGTCCTATATGGTACAAAATCCTAAGGAAACATGTAGACCCCCATCAGGAGCTATCAATGGAAGCAATTAACACAGCGAGCATGCCATCTGGGAGCCCAAGTATACTGAGGGACTACAAAGGAATTCAACCAATGGAAGGCTGAACAACAGCCTATTAGAGTTCTGACTTTGAAGTGGAAGACCTGGATGAGGAAGTGGAGGGATGGGTTGGTAAGTTCGCCGATGACACGAAGGTTGATGGTGTTGTGGATAGTCTGGAGGGATGTCAGAAGTTGCAGCGTGACATAGATAGGATGCGAGACTGGGCGGAGAAGTGGCAGATGGACTTCAATGTGGATAAATGTGTAGTGGTCCATTTTGGCAGGACCAATGGGATGAAGGAGTACAATATCAAGGGTAGGAGTCTTAGCAGTGTTGAGGAGCAGAAGGATCTTGGGGTCCGGGTCCATAGGACTCTTAAATCGGCCTTGCAGGTGGAGGATGTGGTCAAGAAGGCATATGGTGTACTGGCCTTCATTAATCGAGGGATTGAGTTTAGGAGTCGGGAGCTAATGCTGCAACTTTATAAGACCCTTGTCAGACCCCACTTGGAGTACAGTGCACAGTTCTGGTCACCTCACTACAGGAAGGATGTGGAGGCTATTGAGAGGGTGCAGAGGAGATTTACAAGGATGTTGCCTGGATTGGGAGGCATGCCTTATGAAGATAGGTTGAGGGAGCTCGGGCTCTTCTCCCTGGAGAGACAAAGGTTGAGAGGAGACCTGACAGAGGTTTATAAAATGTTGAGAGGAATAGATAGGGTGGATTCTCGGAGGCTATTTCCCAGGGCTGAAATGGTCGCTATGTGAGGACACAGGTTTAAGGTGCAGGGAAGCAAGTACAGAGGAGATGTTAGGGGTAAGTTTTTCACTCAGAGGGTGGTGAGTGAATGGAATCGGCTGCCGTCGGTGGTGGTGGAGGCGAACTCGCTGGGGTCTTTTAAGAGACTTCTGGATGAGTACATGGGATCTAATGAGATTGGGAGTTACAGATAGTTCTATGGCTTGGTAGGTATAGATGTGATCGGTGCAACTTGTGGGCCGAAGGGCCTGTTTGTGCTGTAGTGTTCTATGTTCTATGTTCTATGGAAACAGAAGAAGCGGAATCCCAGCCAGAAGTCATCATTGAGGAAGAACCACCTGCAGTGATACTTCACTCGTCCAGAAAGAATTAGTCTCCGACACAGTATACCCCATCTGACCAGGAGGGGTGTGAAATAGAGAAAAGACCGTGGGCCAGAAGACAAAGATGGCCCTGGAGCCCAAAGAGCGAGGGAGAGCCCTCAGATTCAGAGGGGAAGGATGTGATAACACCCATAACCCCCAGGACTTGCATGAGGAACCACTGATTGATCTTCCTATACGAGCTCCTTGGTGATTGGTAATTAACTCACAAGGCTGAGATGGTATACTGAGCCCTTTATCAAGCAGGTCCCTGAGTGTGTCCAGTATTGTACTATCCCGGTTGGGATTTGTTTGTGTTCACCACAGACTTTGGTTTTGCTTTATTTTGTGAAATAAAGAACTATTCGTTGACAATTGACTCCTGGAGTTATTATTGGTAAGATCATGGCTGATCTAATTGTATCCTCAATGCCACCATCCTCCCTAAACCCTATATCCTGTGACTGCCACGTTAATCAAGAATCTATCTACTTCAACCTGAAAAATATGAAATCACCCTTCCTTTACTACCCCCCAGATAAGAGAATTCTGCAAACTCACCACCCTCCAAAAGGAAAAATACTCCTCATCTCTGTTTTATTATTTAAATTGCATCCCTTGTTCTGGCCACTTCCACGTCCTTTTAGCATTCACTCTGTCAAGCCCCTTTATGTTTCAATAAGATAAACTCGCATTCATCGCCACTTAAATGGATACAGATCCAAACTATCCAACTGTCCAACATTCCCTCATCAGATAAATCACTCATCCCAGAAATTAACAACACAAACCTTCGTTGAATGGTTTCTGATGTTAACTATATTCTTTTAAAACAAGGAGACCAAAACTAGACATGGTACTCCAGATGTGATGGGATCGGAAGGAAAAGTGGAGACTTGATTTGATTTGATTTATTGTTGTCACATGTATTAACATACAGTGAAAAGTATTGTTTCTTGTGTGTTATTCAGACAAAACTTACCATTCATAGAGAAGGAAACGAGAGAGTGCAGAATGTAGTGTTAAAGTCATAGGTAGGATGTAGCGAAAAATCAACTTAATGCAAGATAAGTCTATTCAAAAGTCTGACAGCAGCAGGGAAGAAACTGTTCTTGAGTCGGTTGGTACGTGACCTCAGACTTTTATATCTTTTTCCTGAAGGAAGGAGGGGGAAGAGAGAATATCCAGGGTGCATGGGGTCCTTAATTACACTGGCTGCTTTGCTGGGGCAGCGGGAAGTGTAGAGTCAATGGACGGGAGGCTGGTTTGTGTGATGGATTGGGCTACATTCATAATCTTTTATAGATCCTTGCGGTCTTAGGCAGAGCAAGAACCACACCAAGCTGGGATACAACCAGAAAGAATGCTTTCAATGGTGCATCTGAAAAAGTTGATGAGAGTCAAAGGTGACATGCCAAATTTCCTTAATCTTCTGACAACGTAAAGACATTGGTGGGCTTTCTTAACTATAGTGTTGACATGGGGGGACCAGGAGAGGTTGCTGGTGATCTAGACACCTAAAAATTTGAAGCTCTCGATCCTTTCTACTTCGAAAATAAAAATTTGCTATGAAAATAGCAAAGAATAAATTGAGAGAGAGAATTGGTGAATGGAACAGAGAGACAGAGTGAAAGAAAGAGCCAGAAAGAGCCAGTGAAGGAGTGAGACAGGGAGAGGTAGTGATAAAGGTAGAATGACAAAGACCGAGAGAGAGAGGTACAGATAGACAGCTGGAGTGAGTGAAACAGAGAGAAAGATAGAGAGAAGAGCAAGGCACAATAGAAAAAGAACAGAGAGAGAGAGACAGAAAGAATGAGCATGGCAGAAAGAAAGAGAGGCGGAGTGAGAGAAAGACAGGGGCTAAGAGGGACAGTGAATGAGATGGAAAAAGAGGAAGAGAAAGACAGAAGGCAACATAAAACACAAAGAGATATCCCATGACCTCAGAACATCTCAAAGTGCTTTGCACTTCATGAGGTACTGTTGAGATGTAGTTATTATTGTAATGTAGAAAACATTGCAACCAAATTACACACAGCAAGCTCAAACAACAGCACTATGATAATGGCCATGACATCAGTTTCAGTGATTTTGGTTGAGGGATAGATACACCATTACACTAGGGTGGACTCCATTGTTCCTGTTTGAATAGCACTGTGAGATCTTTCACATCAACCTGAGAGAGCAGAGAGGGGCTTTAATCTAATGCCTCATTTGAAAGGCAGCACCTCTTACAGTGCAGCACTTCTGATGCTGACTCTCCAACAATGCAGCACTCCCGCAGTACTGCATATCTGATAGTGCAGCATTCCCTCAATACTGACTCTCTGACAGTGCAGCACTCCCTCAGCGCTGACCCCCTGACAGTGCGGCACTCCCTCAGCACTGACCCTCTGACAGTGCGGCGCTCCCTCAGCACTGACCCTCTGACAGTGTGGCACTCCCTCAGCACTGACCCTCTGACAGTGCGGCGCTCCCTCAGCACTGACCCTCTGACAGTGCGGCGCTCCCTCAGCACTGACCCTCTGACAGTGCGGCGCTCCCTCAGCACTGACCCTCTGACAGTGCGGCGCTCCCTCAGCACTGACCCTCTGACAGTGCGGCACTCCCTCGGCACTGACCCTCTGACAGTGCGGCACTCCCTCAGCACTGACCCTCTGACAGTGCGGCACTCCCTCGGCACTGACCCTCTGACAGTGCGGCACTCCCTCGGCACTGACCCTCTGACAGTGCGGCACTCCCTCAGCACTGACCCTCTGACAGTGCGGCACTCCCTCAGCACTGACCCTCTGACAGTGCGGCGCTCCCTCAGCACTGACCCTCTGACAGTGCGGCACTCCCTCAGCACTGACCCTCTGACAGTGCGGCACTCCCTCAGTACTGAATGTCAGTCTTGATTAAAGATCCAGATCTTGGGAATAGTACTTGGAACCTCCTAACTCAGAGCTGAAAGTTATTGTTGTGAGTTAAAAGCTTCTGGAAACAGGCAATTGCATTCTGCCAGAAGTTTGTGTGAGCCAGCTGGCTGCAGTGAGTCTGCTGGAACAGCAGATGGAGCAGAGTATTAGGAGCTAAATCTGGGTGAGGGGGTGACAGCACGTACCCCGCTGAGTCCGCTGATGGCATGAGGACACTTTGTGCCATTAAAGTTGTATATAAATTACAGATGCAGACAATCCAGGTGGGGATTGAGAGCTAAGCAAGCAGGCAAGCCTGAGTCATCTGATATTGAAGGGGGGAGGCGGATGGATCTGCTTCCATGGGGCTATTTTTTCACACAAAGGGTGGACTGTGACTGGAACAAGCTGCCAGTGGCAGTAATAGAGGCAGATACAATTTTGTCTTTTAAAAATTATTTAGACATTTACATGGATATGCGTATTATAGAGCGATATGGGCCAAATGGGACTAGGTTAGTGGTTAAAAACCGGGCCGCATGGACACGTTGGGCCGAAGGGCCTGTTTCCGTGATGTGAACCTCTAGGATCCCTAAATGATTCAACTCCTGAACTCATGAAGTCAGAGATGAGGTTGAGGCTCCTGTCATTCCCGAACATGAGAGGGGAAATCAGCCAGGGTTCCTGCTCCTGATCACTGCCCAGTGATCCCTGGGTTAGAGAGAGAGAGAGAGGGGAAATCAGCCAGGGTTCCTGCTCCTGATCCCTGTCCAGTGATCCCTGGGTTAGAGAGAGGGGGGAAATCAGCCAGGGTTCCTGCTCCTGATCCCTGTCCAGTGATCCCTGGGTTAGAGAGAGGGGGGAAATCAGCCAGGGTTCCTGCTCCTGATCACTGTCCAGTGATCCCTGGGTTAGAGAGAGAGAGAGAGGGGAAATCAGCCAGGGTTCCTGCTCCTGATCACTGTCCAGTGATCCCTGGGTTAGAGAGAGAGAGAGGATATCAGCCAGGGTCCCTGCTCCTGATCACTGTCCAGTGATCCCTGGGTTAGAGAGAGAGAGAGGATATCAGCCAGGGTTCCTGCTCCTGATCACTGTCCAGTGATCCCTGGGTTAGAAAGAAGGGAACTCAGGCACGGTCCCTGCTCCTGATCACTGTCCAGTGATGTCTGGGTTAGAGAGAGGGGGGAAATCAGCCAGGGTTCCTGCTCCTGATCACTGTCCAGTGATGTCTGGGTTAGAGAGAGGGGGGAAATCAGCCAGGGTTCCTGCTCCTGATCACTGGAACCCTGGGTAATTTCCCCTCTCCCTCTCTAACGCAGGGATCACTGGACAGATAAGTCTTAAACGATCGCAGTGTGTCCGCCTCTACCACCTTGCTTGGCAGTGCATTCCTGGCCCCCACCACCCTCTGTGTAAAATACATCCCTCTGACATCTGTGATAAACCTTGCCGCCCTCACCTTGAACCTGTGACCCCTCGTGTTTGTTACCTCCGACCTGGGGAAAAGTTCACCCTATCTATGCCCTTCATAATTTTATACACCTCTATTAGGTCACCCCTCATCCTCCATCTTTCCAGGGGGAACAACCCCAGTTTACCCAATCTCTCCTCATAGCTAAGACCCTCCATGCCAGGCAACATTCTGGTAAACCTTCTCTGCACTCTGTCCAAAGCCTCCACGTCCTTCTGGTAGTGTGGCGACCAGAACTGGACGCAATACTCCAAATGTGGCCTAACCAATGTCCTATACAGCTGTAACATCAGATGCCAATTTTTATACTCTATACCCTGTCCTATAAAAGCAAGCATGCCATATGCCTTCTTCACCACCTCCACCTGTGCTGCCACCTTCAAGGATCTGTGGACTTGCACACCCAGGTCCCTCTGTGTGCCTACCCTTTTGATGGTTCTGCCATTTATTGGATAGCTCCCCCCTACATTAGTCCTATCAAAATGCATCACTTCGCATTTATCTGGATTAAATTCCATCTGCCATTTCTCCGCCCAATTTTCCAGCCTATCTATATATTCTCTGACAATGTTCATCACTATCTACAAGTCCAGCCATCTTCATGTCATCCTATCAATGTCTCTTTGCAGCCTACAACAGCCCATCACCTCATCCCCTACTCCATTAATCTTGGTGTCATCATAAATTTCTAACTCACCCTTCAGCCTCCCCATTGATAAAAATCCCAAATAGCAGAGGACCCAGAACTGATCCCTGTGGCACACCGCTGGTAACTGGTCTCCAGTCTGAAAATTTTCCCTCCACCACCAGCTTCTATCTTCTATGAGACAGCCAGTTAGTTATTCAATTGGCCAAATTTCCTTCTATCCCACACCTCCTTATCTTTTTCATGAGCCTACCATGGGGAACCTTATCAAACGCCTTACTAAAATCCATGTATACAACATCAACTGCTCTACCTTCATCTACACACTTAGTTACCTCCTCAAAGAACATAGAACATAGAACATAGAACATAGAACGTAGAACATTACAGCGCAGAACAGGCCCTTCGGCCCACGATGTTGCGCCGACCAGTTAAAAAACAATGACCCTCTAACCTAAACCAATCCCTTTTCATCCATAAACCTATCCACGGATCTCTTAAACACCCCCAAACTAGGCGCATTTACAACTGCAGCAGGCAGGGCATTCCAATCCCTCACCACCCTCTGGGTAAAGAACCTACCCCTGACATCCATCCTATAACTACCCCCCCTTAATTTAAAGCCATGCCCCCTCGTGCTAGCTTTCTCCATCCGAGGAAAAAGGCTATCACTATCCACCCTATCTAAACCTCTAATCATCTTATATGTTTCAATAAGATCCCCTTTTACCCGCCTTCTTTCTAGCGAAAACAACCCCAAGTCCCTCAGTCTCTCCTCATAGGACCTCCCCTCCATACCAGGCAACATCCTGGTAAACCTCCTCTGCACCCTCTCCAAAGCCTCCACATCCTTCCTATGATGTGGGGACCAGAACTGCACACAATACTCCAAGTGCGGCCGCACCAGAGTTGTGTACAATTGCAACATGACGCTGCGACTCCTAAATTCAATCCCCCTACCAATAAATGCCAAGACACCGTATGCCTTCTTAACAACCTTATCTACTTGATTCCCAACTTTCAGGGATCTATGTACACATACACCTAGATCCCTCTGTTCATCCACACTATTCAGAGTCCTCCCGTTAGCCCTATACTCGACACATTCAGTCAAATTTGTGAGGCAGGACTTACCCCTCATGAAACCGTGCTGACTATCCCGGATTAAACTGCATCTTTCTAAATGGTCATAAATCCTACCCCTCAGGATCTTTTCCATTAACTTACTGACCACCGAAGTAAGACTAACTGACCTATAATTATCAGGGTCATTCCTATTTCCTTTCTTGAAGAGAGGGACAACATTTGTCACTCTCCAGTCCTCTGGGACAATCCCCGTGGACAGTGAGGACCCAAAGTTCAAATCATCCAGGGTTCCTGCGCTTGATCACTATCCAGTGATCCCTGGGTTAGAGAGAGAAGGGAAATCAGCCAGGGTTCCTGCTCCTGATCACTGTCCAGTGACCTCTGGGTTAGAGAGAGAGAGGGGAGGTAGGGGAAATGGGCCAGGGTTCCTGTTCCTGAACATGTCCAGCGATCCCAATGTTAGAGGGAGAGGGGAAATCAGTCTGGGCTTTTGCTCCATCATGAAGCATTCTCTGAATAGTGGCTAAGGAAAGACTGATGCTCTGTCGTGATGACGTTCAAGTTTGGGAAGTTTGTCTCCTCTTACTATGTGAGTCTATTGACCAATGTGTATGTGTGAGGCATTGAAGAGCAGGCTGTCCTTCCTCCAGTGCGAGTGGTCACCCTCAGTGGAGTGTTGCCCTGCTCATGGATAGCTCTCTCAACTCTGAGTCAAAAGATTCAGGGTTTAAATCCGGAACCGGGGAATGAATGCTAACTCTTCCAGTGCAGTACCGATGGAGGACCCCGCTGCATTGCGATGAGATATGAAACCAATGGAAAAGATTTCATGGCACCATTCCAAAGAAGAACAGGGGAGATTTCCCTGGTGTCCTGGCCAATACTTATCTCTCTAAACATCACAAAAACTGATGAGCTGTTCATTATTACATTGCTATTTGTGGCAGTTTATTTTTCTTTAATTAATAAGGGTTTTCTCTCAATGACAACATTGACAATGAGCACACTTTGAAGGTACTTTATTGCTTGTAAAGCACTTTTGGAAGTGCTGAGGTTGCAAAAGGCGTTAGATAAATACAGATTGGTTTGTTGTGGGAAATCGTTACAAATCTGCTCGTTGTCTCTTGACCCATTTCCCCTTCTCTTCATAAGAAGAATCATAACTTGGAGCAGGAATAGGCAATTTAGCCCCTTGAGCCTGCTCCACCATTTAATATGATCATAGCTAATCTCATCTTAGGCCACAATTCCACCTACCTGCCCATTCACCGCTGCCCTTCAAACACTTACTAATTAAAAATCTGTCCACCCATTCCTTAAATTTACTCAATGTCCCAGCATCAACCATGCTCTGGGATAGTGAATTCCACAAAGCCACGACCCTTTGAGAGAGGTAATTTGTCCTCCTGTTTTAAATCTGCCCTCCCTTATCCTAAAATTATGATCTCTTGTTCTAGTTTGCCTGATAAGAGAAACATCCTCTACACATCTACTTTGCCAATCCCCCTCATAGAGTCATTGAGATTTGTAGCATGGAAACAGGCCCTTTAGCCCAACTTGTTCACGCTGCCCAGTTTTTACCACTAAATTAGTCCCAATTGCCCATGTTTGGCCCATATCTCTCTATACCAATCTTACCCATGTAACTGCCTAAACGCTTTTTAAAAGACAAAATTGTACCTGCCTCTACTGCTACCTCCGGCAGCTTGCTCCAGACACTCATCACCCTCTGTGTGAAAAAATTGCCCTTTTAGACTCCTCCCCTCTCACCTTAAGCCTCTAGTTTTAGACTTCCCAGTCTTTGGGAAAAGATATTGACTATCTAGCTGATCTGTGCCCCTCATTATTTTATAGACCTCTATAAGATCACCCTTCAGCCTCCTACACTCCAGGCACAAAAGTTCCAGTCTATCCAGCCTCAAGCTGAAACCATCAAGTCCTGGAGGTATCCTAATAAATGTTTTCTGCGCTCTTTCTAGTTTAATAATATCCTTTCTATAATAGGGCGACCAGAATTGCACACAGTATTCTAAGTGTGGCCTTACCAATGTCTTGTACCACGTCAACAAGTGCCCCAATTCTTGTATTCAACATTCTGACCAATGAAACCAAGCATGCCAAAAGCCTTCTTCATCTCTCTGTCAACCTGTGACTCCATTTTCAAAGAGCTACGAACATGTACCCCTAGATCTCTTTGTTCTATATCTCTTCCCAGCACCCTACCATTAACTGAGTAAGTCCTGCCCTGGTTCAATCGATCAAAATACATCATTTCTCATTTATCTAAGAACATAAGAACATAAGAACATAAGAAATAGGAGCAGGAGTAGGCCATCTAGCCCTTCGAGCCTGCCCCGCCATTCAATAAGATCATGGCTGATCTGTTGTGGCTCAGTTCCACTTTCCCGCCCTCTCCCCATAACCCTTAATCCCCTCTCTTATCAAGAACCCATCAACCCGCTTCTTAAAAATATTTAGCGAGGCAGCCTCCACCACTTCAACGGGCAGAGAATTCCAGAGATTCACCACCCTTTGAGTGAAGAAGTTCCTCCTCAACTCCGTTCTAAACCGCCTCCCCTTTATCTTGAGGCTGTGCCCCCTAGTCCTACTGTCTTTTTTGAGCGGGAAGAGTCTCTCCACCTCTATCCTATCCATCCCATTCATCATCTTATACGTCTCAATGAGATCTCCCCTCATTCTTCTAAACTCTAACGAGTACAAGCCCAGTTTATTCAGCCTCTCCTCATAGCTCAATCCCCTCAACTCCGGTATCAGCCTAGTAAACCTCCTCTGCACTCCCTCCAGGGCCAAAATATCCTTGCACAGGTGCGGCGCCCAAAACTGCACACAGTACTCCAGCTGCGGCCTCACCAATGCCCTATACAGCTGCAGCAAGACCTCCCTACTTTTATATTCAATCCCCCTCGCTATGAAGGCCAGCATCCCATTTGCCTTCCTGACCACCTGCTGCACCTGCAAGCTGGGTTTTTGCGACTCATGCACAAGGACCCCGAGGTCCCTCTGCACCGTCGCCTGCTGCAGTTTTTCGCCACGTAAGTAATAGTCCTTCCTACCATTCTTCCTACCAAAGTGGACCACCTCACACTTGCCAACATTAAATTCCATTTGCCATTTCCTGGCCCATTCGCCCAGCCTATCTAGATCCTTCTGCAGACTCTCCACACCCTCCGCACAATTTGCCTTTCCCCCAATCTTGGTGTCATCAGCAAATTTCGACACCCTGCACTCGGTTCCCTCCTCCAGATCATCTATATAAATGGTAAATAGCTGAGGCCCCAGCACCGACCCCTGGGGCACCCCACTAGTCACCAACCGCCAATCCGAATAGCACCCATTGACCCCCACTCTCTGCCTCCTATTTGACAACCAATCCTCTATCCACGCTAACACCCTACCCCCAACTCCATGTCCCCTGACCTTCTGCAATAACCTCTTGTGAGGTACCTTGTCAATTAAACCTTGTCTAAATTAAACTCCATCTGCCATTCATCAGCCCACTGGCCTAATTGATCAAGTTTCCATTGCAATCCTAGATAACTTTCTTCACTGTCCACTCTGCCACCAATCTTAGTGTCATCTGCAAACTTACTAACCATGTCTCCTAAATTCTCATCCAAATCAGTAATATAAATGACAAATAACAGTGGGCCCAGCACTGATCCCTGAGGCACACCGCTGGTCACAGGCTTCCAGTTTGAAAAATAAACCTCTACAACTATCCTCAGTCTTCTATCATTAAGCCAATTTTGGATTCATTTAGCTACTCATCCTAGATCCCGTCAGATTCATGCAACAACCTGCAACGCGACTGCACTGCCCTCACCTACCTTTTTGCTTACCCCTTCAAAAAACTTGTACACCTCAATTAGATCTCCTCTCAACCTTCTAAACTCCAGGGAGTGTAGGCCTTAACTGCCCAATCTCTCTTCATAAGACAAACCCCTTATCCCTGAAATCAATTCAGTGAAGCACCTCTAAACCAACTCCAGTGCGACTACATCCCTCCTCAAGGAAGGAGAACAAAACTGCGTACAATATTCTAAGTGCAGCCTCACTAATGCTTTGTACAGGAGCAGCAACACTTCACTGCTTTTATAATCTATTTCTTTAGCGATAAATGCCAAGATTCCATTTGCCTTCCTTATTACCTGCTGTACCAACATACTGGTTTTCTGCAATTCACACACAAGAACACCCAGATCCCTCTGCACCAAAGCACTCCGACGTTTCTCTCCATTTCGATAATTTGCCTTTGTATTTTTCCTACCAAAATGGATAACTTCACACTCATCCTAGTTAAATTCAATCTGCCAAACTTTGCCCTATTCACTTAACCTATTCATATCCATTTGAAAATTTCTTATTTCATTATAGCAACTTACTATCCCGCCTATTTTAGTGTCACCTGCAACTTTGGCCAAGGTACCTACTATCCCTCTGCCAAGCCATTAATGTAGATTGTAAATAGTTGGCATCTGAGGGCTGAACCCTGTGGCAGCCTCACTAGTTACATCTTGCCAACCCAAAAAAGACCCATTTACCCCCACTCTCTGCTTTCTGTTGGTTAGTCAATCCTCTATCCAACCTAATAAACCACCCCTTATCCCATGTGAACCAACCTTGTATGTTCAACTTTTGTGTGGCACCTTAAGAACTGCTAAGACTGTTCTGACAAAGGGTCTTACAGACTCAAAACATTGTTTCTATTATCTTTCCCCAAATACTGTCAGACCTGCTGAGATTTTCCAGCACTTTCTGTTTTTGTTTTACATTCCAGTCTCTGATGGAGTGAAGCAGTGCTACTTATAAGTTTAAAGTTAATTTATTACTGTCACAAGTAGGCTTACATTAACACTGCAATGAAGTTACTGTGAAAATCCCCTAGTCACTACACTGAGGCGCTTGTTCAGGTACATTGTGGGAGAACTTAGCACGGCCAGTGCATCTAACCAGCGTGTCTTTTGGACTGTGGGAGGAAATTGGAGCACCCGGAGGAAACCCACACAGACAATGCGCAAACTCCACACAGTTACCCAAGCCAGGAATTGAACCTGGCTCCCTGATGCTGTGAGGCAGCAGTGCTAACCACTGTCCCACCGTGCCGCCCAGAGGGATTGGTGGGGGTGGAGATAGTGTGAGGTTGATGGGGTGGGCTGGTGCGGGGAGAGGGATGTAGGTTGGCTGGTGGGTCAGGGATGGTATGGATGGGATGTGGGGGGGGTTGGTGTGGCTTGGGGAAGTAGGATTGGTGGGTGAGAGGAGTTTGGGGAAGTGGGGGTGGGGTTGGGGAGACCACTCACTTCCCTTTGTTGCTGAGTTTCTGCCAAGCTGCAGCATTGCTAATCCTCATATCCTCTCAACTTATCCCATTGTTAGATGCTGCGCCTCTGCTGGAACAGTGCACAGAAATATTGTGGCTGGAACTGGCACACACTTCATTGCTGCTGGAGGCCTATCATGACCCGCTGTCCATGCCCAATGATGCTTTGCTGTGAGCTATGGATTTTGTTTGTGGTCTGGCCATAGTGTATTTCCATTGATAGACAGTACACTAATGGGGTGGTCAGTTTAAATCCCAGCATAGCAGGATCCTGGGTTTAATCTGTTATTCTGTTGGTTGCCACCTTGCCCTGATAGAGTGGCTTGTGTCAGCCAATTGTCCTTTGAGCTTTTGCTGCTGGTAGAACCACCAGTGACGGCAAGGCCAGGGGGAAATGACAGACAATGTACTGTCCAAGCAGAACAGACGAAGGAAGACTCTGTGTCTCATGGACTGTAAAAGTTGCAGCTTTAAAAATATACAGAGCAATTGTCATTACCACCCTCCTGTACTGCAGTAAAACCTGGACTGTGTGT
The DNA here is from genome assembly GCF_965287045.1 of Carcharhinus amblyrhynchos. Lineage (NCBI taxonomy): Eukaryota > Metazoa > Chordata > Chondrichthyes > Carcharhiniformes > Carcharhinidae > Carcharhinus > Carcharhinus amblyrhynchos. Next base: position 1,360,895 of record NC_137344.1, on the reverse strand, counting down.
CAGCAAAACATGAGACCACTGAGAAACCCCATCAGCATTGCCTCTGTATATCCTCCGGACTCAATGGTGGAGAACCATCGAATAACCACAAATGTCCTTCTTGAAGCCAGCCCCATAAGATTTCAGGCAAAACTTCTGCAGGATCAACGATGATGGTCCTGTCCCAGTTTAATCTGTGATTCTGTTCTGGGTTTAATCTGTGATTCTGTTTTAGGTTTAATCTGTGATTCTGTTCTGGGTTTAATTTGTGACTCTGTTCTGGGATAAATCTGTGATTCTGTCCTGGGTTTAATCTGTGATTCTGTCCTGGGTTTAATCTGTGATTCTATTCTGGGTTTAATCTGTGATTCTGTTCTGGGTTTAATCTGTGACTCTGTCCTGGGTTTAATCTGTGATTCTGTTCTGGGTTCAATCTGTGACTCTGTTCTGGGTTTAATCTGTGATTCCGTCCTGGGTTTAATCTGTGACTCTGTTCTGGGTTTAATCTGTGACTCTGTTCTGGGTTTAATCTGTGATTCTGTTCTGGGTTTAATCTGTGATTCTGTTCTGGGTTTAATCTGTGACTCTGTTCTGGGTTTAATCTGTGATTCTGTCCTGGGTTTAGTCTGTGATTCTGTTCTGGGTTTAATCTGTGACTCTGTTCTGGGTTTAATCTGTGATTCTGTTCTGGGTTTAATCTGTGATTCTGTCCTGGGATTAATCTGTGATTCTGTCCTGGGTTTAATCTGTGACTCTGTTCTGGGTTTAATCTGTGACTCTGTTCTGGGTTTAATCTGTGACTCTGTTCTGGGTTTAATCTGTGACTCTGTTCTGGGTTTAATCTGTGACTCTGTTCTGGGTTTAATCTGTGACTCCGTTCTGGGTTTAATCTGTGACTCCGTTCTGGGTTTAATCTGTGACTCCGTTCTGGGTTTAATCTGTGACTCCGTTCTGGGTTTAATCTGTGACTCTGTTCTGGGTTTAATCTGTGACTCTGTTCTGGGTTTAATCTGTGACTCTGTCCTGGGTTTAATCTGTGATTCTGTCCTGGGTTTAATCTGTGATTCTGTTCTGGGTTTAATCTTTGATTCTGTCCTGGGTTTCATCTGTGATTCTGTCCTGGGTTTAATCTGTGATTCTGTCCTGGGTTTAATCTGTGACTCTGTTCTGGGATTAATCTGTGATTCTGTTCTGGGTTTAACCTGTGATTCTGTTCTGGGTTTAATCTGTGACTCCGTTCTGGGTTTAATCTGTGATTCTGTTCTGGGTTTAATCTGTGACTCTGTTCTGGGTTTAATCTGTGACTCTGTTCTGGGTTTAATCTGTGATTCTGTCCTGGGTTTAATCTGTGATTCTGTTCTGGGTTTAATCTGTGACACTGTTCTGGGTTTAATCTGTGAACTGTCCTGGGTTTAATCTGTGACTCTGTCCTGGGTTTAATCTGTGACTCTGTTCTGGGTTTAATCTGTGATTCTGTTCTGGGTTTAATCTGTGATTCTGTCCTGGGTTTAATCTGTGACTCTGTCCTGGGTTTAATCTGTGACTCTGTCCTGGGTTTAATCTGTGATTCTGTCCTGGGTTTAATCTGTGATTCTGTTCTGGGTTTAATCTGTGATTCTGTTCTGGCTTTAATCTGTGACTCTGTTCTGGGTTTAATCTGTGATTCTGTTCTGGGTTTAATCTGTGATTCTGTCCTGGGTTTAATCTGTGACGCTGTTCTGGGTTTAATCTGTGATTCTGTTCTGGGTTTAATCTGTGACTCTGTTCTGGGTTTAATCTGTGATTCTGTCCTGGGTTTAATCTGTGATTCTGTTCTGGGTTTAATCTGTGATTCTGTTCTGGGTTTAATCTGTGATTCTGTCCTGGGTTTAATCTGTGATTCTGTTCTGGGTTTAATCTGTGACTCTGTTCTGGGTTTAATCTGTGACTCTGTTCTGGGTTTAATCTGTGATTCTGTTCTGGGTTTAATCTGTGATTCCGTCCTGGGTTTAATCTGTGACTCTGTTCTGGGTTTAATCTGTGATTCTGTCCTGGGTTTAATCTGTGATTCTGTTCTGGGTTTAATCTGTGACTCCGTTCTGGGTTTAATCTGTGATTCTGTCCTGGGTTTAATCTGTGATTCTGTTCTGGGTTTAATCTGTGATTCTGTTCTGGGTTTAATCTGTGACTCTGTTCTGGGTTTAATCTGTGATTCTGTCCTGGGTTTAATTTGTGACTCTGTCCTGGGTTTAATCTGTGATTCTGTCCTGGGTTTAATCTGAGACTCTGTTCTGGGTTTAATCTGTGATTCTGTTCTGGGTTTAATCTGTGATTCTGTCCTGGGTTTAATCTGTGATTCTGTCCTGGGTTTAATCTGTGATTCTGTTCTGGGTTTAATCTGTGATTCTGTTCTGGGTTTAATCTGTGATTCTGTTCTGGGTTTAATCTGTGATTCTGTTCTGGGTTTAATCTGTGACTCTGTTCTGGTTTTAATCTGTGATTCTGTCCTGGGTTTAATCTGTGACTCTGTTCTGGGTTTAATCTGTGACTCTGTTCTGGGTTTAATCTGTGATTCTGTTCTGGGTTTAATCTGTGATTCTGTCCTGGGTTTAATCTGTGATTCTGTTCTGGGTTTAATCTGTGATTCTGTTCTGGGTTTAATCTGTGATTCTGTCCTGGGTTTAATCCGTGATTCTGTCCTGGGTTTAATCTGTGATTCTGTTCTGGGTTTAATCTGTGACTCTGTTCTGGGTTTAATCTGTGATTCTGTTCTGGGTTTAATCTGTGACTCTGTTCTGGGTTTAATCTGTGATTCTGTCCTGGGTTTAATCTGTGATTCTGTTCTGGGTTTAATCTGTGACTCTGTTCTGGGTTTAATCTGTGATTCTGTCCTGGGTTTAATCTGTGATTCTGTCCTGGGTTTAATCTGTGACTCTGTTCTGGGTTTAATCTGTGACTATGTTCTGGGTTTAATCTGTGATTCTGTCCTGGGTTTAATCTGTGATTCTGTTCTGGGTTTAATCTGTGACTATGTTCTGGGTTTAATCTGTGATTCTGTTCTGGGTTTAATCTGTGATTCTGTCCTGGGTTTAATCTGTGATTCTGTTCTGGGTTTAATCTGTGATTCTGTTCTGGGTTTAATCTGTGATTCTGTCCTGGGTTTAATCTGTGATTCTGTTCTGGGTTTAATCTGTGATTCTGTTCTGTGTTTAATCTGTGACTCTGTTCTGGTTTTAATCTGTGATTCTGTCCTGGGTTTAATCTGTGACTCTGTTCTGGGTTTAATCTGTGATTCTGTTCTGGGTTTAATCTGTGACTCTGTTCTGGGTTTAATCTGTGATTCTGTTCTGGGTTTAATCTGTGATTCTGTCCTGGGTTTAATCTGTGATTCTGTTCTGGGTTTAATCTGTGATTCTGTTCTGGGTTTAATCTGTGATTCTGTCCTGGGTTTAATCTGTGATTCTGTTCTGGGTTTAATCTGTGATTCTGTCCTGGGTTTAATCTGTGACTCTGTTCTGGGTTTAATCTGTGACTCTGTTCTGGGTTTAATCTGTGACTCTGTTCTGGGTTTAATCTGTGATTCTGTCCTGGGTTTAATCTGTGATTCTGTTCTGGGTTTAATCTGTGACTCTGTTCTGGGTTTAATCTGTGATTCTGTCCTGGGTTTAATCTGTGATTCTGTCCTGGGTTTAATCTGTGATTCTGTCCTGGGTTTAATCTGTGACTCTGCTCTGGGTTTAATCTGTGACTCTGTTCTGGGTTTAATCTGTGATTCTGTCCTGGGTTTAATCTGTGACTCTGTTCTGGGTTTAATCTGTGATTCTGTTCTGGGTTTAATCTGTGATTCTGTTCTGGGTTTAATCTGTGACTCTGTTCTGGGTTTAATCTGTGACTCTGTTCTGGGTTTAATCTGTGATTCTGTCCTGGGTTTAATCTGTGACTCTGTTCTGGGTTTAATCTGTGATTCTGTTCTGGGTTTAATCTGTGACTCTGTTCTGGGTTTAATCTGTGATTCTGTTCTGGGTTTAATCTGTGATTCTGTCCTGGGTTTAATCTGTGATTCTGTTCTGGGTTTAATCTGTGATTCCGTTCTGGGTTTAATCTGTGATTCTGTCCTGGGTTTAATCTGTGACTCTGTTCTGGGTTTAATCTGTGACGCTGTTCTGGGTTTAATCTGTGACGCTGTTCTGGGTTTAATCTGTGACGCTGTTCTGGGTTTAATCTGTGATTCTGTTCTGGGTTTAATCTGTGATTCTGTTCTGGGTTTAATCTGTGATTCTGTTCTGGGTTTAATCTGTGACTCTGTTCTGGGTTTAATCTGTGACGCTGTTCTGGGTTTAATCTGTGATTCTGTTCTGGGTTTAATCTGTGATTCTGTTCTGGGTTTAATCTGTGATTCTGTCCTGGGTTTAATCTGTGATACTGTTCTGGGTTTAATCTGTGATTCTGTTCTGGGTTTAATCTGTGACTCTGTTCTGGGTTTAATCTGTGACGCTGTTCTGGGTTTAATCTGTGATTCTGTTCTGGGTTTAATCTGTGACTCTGTTCTGGGTTTAATCTGTGATACTGTTCTGGGTTTAATCTGTGATTCTGTCCTGGGTTTAATCGGTCCTGGGTTTGTGATTGTCTCTGCAGTGTGGACACACATTCCTTTCCAGTGCCAGCATAGCGGCCACATGGTGTCTCTATTCTCCATCCCCGCTCACAGACTCAATTTAACGGAAAAGTTGGGAAAGTATTGGCTCATTGAGCCAAAAGGAAAAACGAACTCATTCTGGGCGCCGTGAAGTGTCGTTCGGTGGGAAGATTATTAACTCTCCCAGGAAAACAGGCGGAATAACTGGATCAGAGCTGTTCCTTGTTTCAAAAAGAGTTTGTGCTGAGTTATAGTGGGAGCTGGCTGAGGGAGAGGGACTGTTACACCCACACATTGGCATTGAAACTCCCCCGTACTTGTTGCAGGTCCAGGAATGAGAGTGGTTCAGCTGGACTGGAGAGAGGGATAAGCAAGGCTGGACCATGTTGTCTGCAGAGCGAGGCAGCAACCTCTCCCGACAAAGCCTCAATTTCCCAGTGGGGTTACTGATCAGTTCACCCAAAAGAAGACTGGCGAGGCTCGGCAGGAAACACAGCAACGGATCCCTGCTGTAAGTATGAGGACTGATTACAGCCAGAGAGAGAGGAAAACTGGGACAGAAAGAGGGGGAGAGAGAGAATCTTGGAACAATGAGAAAAAGGTTCGTGTGGGGAGAGAAGTAAGGTGAGAGAGAGAAAGAAACGGTTTGTTTTTTAGTGTCACAAGTAGGCTACATTAACACTGCAATGAAGTTACTGTGAAAATCTAGTCGCCATACTCCGGTGCCTTTTCGGGTACACTGAGGGAGAATTTAGCATGGCCAATGCTCCTTAACCCTTTCAGACTGTGGGAGGAAACCTGAGTACTCGGAGGAAACCCACACAGACGCTGGAAGAATGTGCAGACTCCGCACAGACAATGACTCTGGAGGTCCCTGTCCCTGGAGCTGCGAGACAGCAGTGCTAACCACTGTGCCACAGTGCTGCCCGGGGCGGGGGGGGGAGAAGGGAGAGTGAAATAGTGAGAGTGAGAAATAGTGAGTGAGAAACTATGGGAGGGACATGAGTGTGAGGATATACAAGAGAGCAGGAAAGGGGGAATGATAGCATTTGAATGAAATGTATATAGACAGCATTAAATAACTTGGGAAAGGAGTCAGAAAGGACAAGATATGTTCCTTTATAAATGTAAATCTTTTAATGATTGACCAATCATCTGGGATGAAAGCAAAATCCAGTGGATGCTGGAGATCTGAAATAAAAACAGAAAATCTCAGCAGGTCTGAAAGCATCTGTGGAGAGAGAAATTGAATTATTTTGAGTCTGATGTGACTTTTCTTTGGGATGGTTTAAGTGCATGGATTTGTATTGTAGTAGTGGCACAGTGGTTAGCACTGCTGGCTCACAGCACCAGGGACCTGGTGATTTTGGCCTTGGGTGACCCCTCCCATATCTGTGTGGGTTTCCTCTGGGCGCTTTGGTTTCCTCCCACGCTCCAGAGATGGGCAGGTTAGACTGATTGGCCATGCTAAATTGTTTCTTAGTGTCAGGGTAAATATGTGGGTTATGGGAATAGGGCCTGGGTGGGATTGTTATCAGTGCATGCGCAATGGACTGAATGGCCTTCTGTGCTGTAGGGATTCTATGATTAATATATTCTGTTTTGTCCTGTGTGGGAGAGAGAGAGAGAGAGAGACTGGGAATGTGTGTGTGAGGAAATGTTGGGTTTGCAGTGGGAGAGATCAGGCACACATCTCGAGTGGATTGGTGACTGACTAGAAGTGGATCATTAATTGCCAGCAGCTTCCCAAGAGAACCACAGAGGGCCCAGATTGTTGTGGACAAGTCCTGGGTCAGAGGACGGAGATTTACTGGAGTTTGTAGATTTTGCTTCCCAGGTACTGAGTCTTGTTCCTGAAAAGGCTTTGATTTTCATTCCGGATTAGACTGAATTAGAACCAGTGATTTAATTATCCCAACAACTCTTCTCCTTATTGTGACACTCTAGGGAATTCTGTGAGACTGTGCGGCATAAAGGCAGTGACTGCTGTGTGTGTCAGCACGCTGGCACTGTGATATCAGCTGGTACACTCTGACTACAGCACTGCAGCTAATAATTAGTCAGCAAACTGGCTCCACAGATATCCCCCTCTCACTCATGCAGGGATCTGAGGAGAGCGAAAACACTGGAGAGGCAAAAGGCCATTGAAGTAACTTAATTGTTGTCATTAGGAGTTACATTAGGAGAGTTTGTAGGATGTAGCAGATTTGTACATGTTTCATATCTATTTCTTATTTGTTCATAGGATGTGGGCTTTGCTGACTAGGCCAGCATTTATTGCCCACCTCTATTTCCCCTTGAGAAATTGGTGGTGAATCTGCTTCTTGAATTGATGCAGTCACTATGTGTAGGTACATTCACAGTGCTGTTAGGGTGGGAATTCCAGGATTTTGACCCCCCAACAGTGAAGGAACAGCGATATTTTTCCAAGTTGGGATGGTGCGTGGCTTGGAGGGTAGACCTCAGGAATAGGAGCAGTGCAATCACACTTTTGGAGTTGTACTACAGACCTCCCATCAGCCAGCGTGAAGTGGAAGAACTAATATGTCAGCAGATTATGATGTGGAGATGTCAGCGTTGGACTGGGGTAGGCTCAGTAAGAAGTCTTACATCACCAGGTTAAAGTCCAATGGGTTTATTTGGTAGCACAAGCTTTCAGAGTGCTGCTCCTTCATCTGGTGAGTGGGAGTTGGATTCACAAACAGGGCATTTATAAACAAAAGCTCAAGTGCAAGAGCATTCAGCCTCTGATCTTCAGGTAAGCCTTCTCCAAGGTGGCCTTCAAGACACACGACAACGCAGAATCACTGAGCAGATACTGATAGCCAAGTTCTGCACACGTGAGGACGGCCTCAACCGGATCTTGGGTTCATGTCACTCTATCTAAGTGAGTGGTCTGTTTGAGTTATATGGAGAGGCTGGATAGACTCGGACTTTTTTCTCTGGAGCATTTAAGGCTGAAGGGTGATGTTATAGAGGTCTATAAAATAATGAGGGACACAGATCAGCTAGATAGCAATATCTTTTCCCAAAGGTAGGGGAGTCTAAAACTAGAGGGTTTAAGGTGAGAGGGGAGAGATACTAAAGGGTCCAGAATGGCAATTTTTTTCACACAGAAGGTGGTGAGTGTCTGGGACAAGCTGCCAGAGGCAGTAGTAGAGGCAGGTACAATTTTGTCTTTTAAAAAGTATTTAGACAGTTACATAGGAAGATGGGGATCGAGGGATATGGACTAAATGCAGGCAATTGGGATTGGCTTAGGTGTCTAAAAAAAAGGGTGGCCTGGACAAGTTGGGCTGCAGGGCCTGTTTCCGTGCCACAAACCACTATGGCAGATGGAGTACAATATTGGTCAATGTGAGATCATCCATTTTGGTCGGAATAACAGCAAAATGGGTTATTATTTAAATAGTAAAAAATTGCAGCATGCTGCTGTGCAGAGGGACCTGGGTGTCCTTGTGTAAGAATTACAAGGAGTTGGTTTGCAGGTGCAGCGGGTAATTAAGAAGGCAAATGGAATTTTGTCCTTCATTGCTGGAGGGATGGAGTTTAAAAACAGCGAGGTTATGTTGTAGCTGTATAAGGTGCTGGTGAGGCCACACCTGGAGTACTGTGTACAGTTTTGGTCTCCTTACTTGAGAAAGGATATACTGGCACTGGAGGGGGTGCAGAGGAGATTCACTAGGTTGATTCTGGAGTTGAGAGGGTTGGCTTATGAGGACAGACTGAGTAGACTGGGGCTATACTCATCGGAATTCAGAAGAATGAGGGGAAATCTTATAGAAACATATAAGATTATGAAGAGAATCGATAAGATAGAAGCAGGGAAGTTGTTTCCACTGGCGGGTGAAACTAGAACTAGGGGGCATGGCCTCAAAATAAGGGGGAGCAGATTTAGGACTGAGTTGAGGAGGAACTTCTTCACACAAAGGGTTGTGAATCTGCGGAATTCCCTGCCCAGTGATGCAGTTGAGGCTCCCTCATTGAATGTTTTTAAGTTAAGGATAGATACATTTTTGAACAGAAAAGGAATTAAGGGTTATGGTGAGCGGGCGGGTAAGTGGAGCTGAGTCCACGAAAAGATCAGCCGTGATCTTATTGAATGGTGGAGCAGGCTCGAGGGACCATTGGCCTACTCCTGCTCTTAGTTCTTATGTTCTTATCTGTAACCCCCACAACTTGCTTGGGCTTGCAAAATCTCATTAACTGTCCTGGCTGGAGACAATTCACACTTCTTTAACCTGTGCTCAACCCTCTCTCCACTCACATTGTCTGCATCTGTAAATACTTGATTACCTGTTAAGTCTCGCATTCCAACCATTATCTTGTAATTGTGTTTGTGTCAATATATACGATAGATATGTAGATACGATCGTGACTTTTAAGGGGCATCTTGACAAACACATGAATAGGATGGGAATAGAGGGATATAGTGCCCGGAGGGTAGGAGGTTTTAGTTAAGTTGGGCAGCATGGTTGGTGCAGACGGAAGGGCCTGTTCCTGTGCTGTAATTTTCTTTGTTCTTTCTTCTTTATATGCCCTGTTTGTGAACCCAACTCCCACTGACCTGATGAAGGAGCAGTGCTCCGAAAGCTCATGCTACCAAATAAACCTGTAGCAGATTATGGGAAGACGTAAAAACAAAAGGGTTGTTGTGATAGGCAATTTTAACTTTCCCAACATAGATCGGGATTCCTTTAGTGCCGAGGGCTTGGGCGGGGCACAGTTTGTTTAGTGTGTCCAAGAAGCAGTATGTAGATAGTCCAACTCAGGGAAGGACTATCTGTGACCTGGTTCTGGGAAACGAGCTCAGACAGGTGATTGATGTCTCAGTGGGGACCATTTTGGGAACAGCGATCACAATTCTTTAAGTTTCAAGATACTTGTAGAAAAGGATAGAAGTCCCAGAGTGAAAACACTAAACTGGGGGAAGGCTAACTATGACAGTATTAGGCAGGAGCTTGGGAATGTAGACTGGGGATGCCTGTTTGAGGTAAATCCACATCTGATACTTGGGAGTCTTTTAAAAGTCAGTTGTTAACAATTCAGGACAAGTATGTCCCTGTAAAAATGGAGGATAAAGATGGCAAGATTCAGGAACCCTGGATGACAAGAGAGATGGTGAGCTTAGTGAAAAAGAAGGAAGCATAGATAAATTTCAGGAAATTGAAAACGGATAAGGCTTTTGAGGAATACAATTTATCTGGAAAGAGCTTAAACTGGGATTTAGGAGAGCAGAAAGGGAGTACGAAATGTCCTTGGCAAGTAAGATTAAGGAGAATGCCAAGGCTTTTTATGCATATGTAAGGAAGAAGAGCGTAGCTAAGGAAAGGGTAGATCCACTCAAGGATATTGGAAGAAATTTGTGTGTGGAGCCAGATGAGGGGATGAGGCCCTCAATGAGTACTTTATATCAGATTCACAAAGGAGAAGGATAGGTGGGTGGTGAGTGTAGAAAGGAGGATGTTGACATTCTAGGACATGTTGAGAGAAAAAGGGAGGAGGTATCGGAGGTTTTGAAAAACATTATGGTGAACAAGCCCCCAGGGCCAGAGAGGGTCTATCCCAGAATACTGAGAGAGGCGAGAGAAGAAATTGCTGAGGCCTTGGCCAAAATCTTTGATTTGATTTGAGCTATAAGGAGAGGCTGAAAAGACTGGGACTTTTTTTTCTGGAGCGTAGGAGATTGAGGGGTGATCTTATAGAGGTCTATAAAATAATGAGGGGCACAGATCAGCTAGATAGTCAATATCTTTTCCCCAAAGGTAAGGGAGTCTAAAACTAGAGGGCATAGGTTTAAGGTGAGAGGGGAGAGATACGAAAGTGTCCAAAGGGGCAATTTTTTCACACAGAGGGTGGTGACTGTCTGGAGCAAGCTGCCAGAGGCAGTAGTAAAGGCGGATACAATTTTATCTTTTAAAAAGCTTTTATCTTTTAAAAACCAACTTCTTCACTCGAAGGGTGGTGAATCTCTGGAATTCTCTGCCCGTTGAAGTGGTGGAGGCTACCTCGCTAAATATATTTAAGTCACGGGTAGATAGGTTTCTGATAGACAAGGGAATTAAGGGTTATGGGGAGAAAGTGGGAAAGTGGAACTGATCCACTTCAGATCAGCCATGATCTTATTGAATGGCGGGGCAGGCTCGAAGGGCTAGATGGCCTACTCCTGCTCCTATTTCTTATGTTCTTATGTTCTTATTATAGATGGTTACATGGGTACAATGGGTATAGAGGGATATGGGCCAAATGTGGGCAATTGGGGTTAGCTTAGGCGTTTTAAAAAAATAAGGGCGGCGTGGACACGTTGGGCCAAAGGGCCTGCTTCCATGCTGTAAACCTCTGTGACTCTATGATTCTATTTGATTTAATTTGATTTGATTTATTATTGTCACATGTATTAACATACAGTGAAAAATATTGTTTCTTGTGCATTACACGGACAAAGCATACTGTTCATAGAGAAGGAAAGAGAGAGAACAGAATGTAGTGTTACAGTCATAGCGAGGGTGTAGAGAAAGATCAACTCAATGTGAGGTAAGTCCATTCAAAAGTCTGACAGCAGCAGGGAAGAAGCTGTTCTTGAGTTGGTTGGTACATGACCTCAGACTTTTGTTTCTTTTTCCCGATGGAAGCAGGTGGAAGAGAGAATGTCTGGCGTGTGTGGAGTCCTTAATTATACCGGCTGCTTTTCTGAGGCAGTGGGAAGTGTAGACAGAGTCAATGGATGGGAGGCTGGTTTGTGTGATGGATTGGGCTACATTCACTCCCTTTTATAGTTCCTTGCGATCTTGGGCAGAGCAGGAGCCCATACCAAGCTGTGATACAACCAGAAAGAATGCTTTCTATGGTGTGTCTGTAAAAGTTGGTGAGAATCATAGCTGACATACCAAATTTCCTTAGAGAAACTAGAGGTGTTGGTGGGCTTTCTTAACTATAGTGTAGGCATGGGGGGACCAGGACAGGTTGTCGGTGATCTGGACACCCAAAACTTGAAGCTCTCGACACTTTCTACGTCATCCCACAGAGGAGGTACCAGAGGATTAGAGAGTAGCTAACATTTGTTCCTCTGTTTAAAAAGGACAATCCAGGAAATTATAGGCCTGTGAGCACAGTATCCAGTGGTGGGGAAATTATTGAGAAGATTCTTAAGGACGAATGGACTCATATCTAGAGGAGAATAGGCTTATTAGCGATAGGCAGCATGGTTTTGTGAAGGGGAAGTCGTGTCTCACAAACTTGATTGAGTTCTTTGAGGAAGTGACAAAAGAATTGATCAGGGCAGGGCAGTGGGTGTTGTGTACATGGACTTTAATAAAGCCTTCGAAAAGGTTCCTCATGGCAGGCTGATACAGAAGATGAAGTCATATGGGACCCGAGGTGAGCTGGTAAGATGGATACAAAATTGGTTTGGGCATAGAAAGCAGAGAGTAGCAGTGGAAGGATACTTTCCTAACTGGAGGTCTGTGACAAGCGGTGTTCTACACGGATCAGTGCTGGGCCTCTGTTGTTTGTAATATATATAAATGATTTAGATTAAGATGTAGATAGTCTGATTAGTAAATTTATAGATGATATAAAAATTGGGGGAGTAGAGGATAGTGAGGAGGATTGTCATTAGCATGCAGCAGGAGACCTAGGCCGAAAAGTGGCAGATAGAATTTAACCTCGACAAATGTGAGGTGATTTGGAAGTTCTACTGCAGAAAGAAGATATATAGTAGGTGGTAGAGCCCTTGGAAATATTAGCATACAGAGGGGTCCAGGTATGCAGATCCTGAAGGTGGCAACTCAGGTGGTCAAGAAGGCATATGGCATGCTGGCCTTCATCGGCTGGGGCGCTGAGTATAGGAATTGGAAAATCATTGCAGCGGTATAATATTCTGGTTAGGCTGCATTTGGAGTATTGTGTACAATTCTGGTCGCCACACTACCAGAAGGATGTTGATGCTTTAGAAAGGGTGCAGAAGAGATTTCCCAGGATGTTGCCTGGTTTGGAGGCTATGGACTATGAAGAAAGGTTGAACAAACTTGGATTGTTTTCACTGGAGTGTCGGAGGATGAGGGGGGACCTGATAGAGGTTTACAAGATTATGACAGGCTTGGATAGAGTGGATAGTCAGAGTCTTTTTCCCAGGGTCAAAGGGTCAATTATTCAGGAGCATAGGTTGAGAGTGAGAGGGGGAAAGTTTAAAAGAGATGTGAGGGGCAGGTTTTTCACACAGAGGATGGTGAATACCTGGAACGTGCTGCCGGGGGAGGTGGTGGAAGCAGATTCTATACCAAGATTCAAGAGGCATCTGGATAGATACATGAATAGGCAGGGAATAAAGGGATATGGACCATATAAAGGCAAGAAAATATTAGATTGGAGAGGCCTCTGTGTAGGCACAGACTTGATGGGCCAGAGAGCTTGTTCCTTTGTTGTAATGTTCTTTGTTCTCTGTAAATAGTATACACTACTGCCACTGTGGGTCAGTGGTGGAGGGGACGAATGTTTAAGGTACTGTAATGCTGGGGTGCTGATCAATGTGTGGGCTGCTTTGCTATGGATGGTGTTGAGCTTCTTGAGCTGCACTCATCCAGGCAAGTGGGGAGTATTCCATCATACTCCTACTTGAACCTTGTAGATAGCGGACTGGCTTTGGGGAATCAGGTGGTGAGTTACTTGCCACAGGATTCCTTGTCTTTGACCTGCTCTTTTGTTCAGTGAATGGTAACTGCCAGGATTTTGATGATAGGTGATTCAATTATGGCAGTGCTGTGGAATATCATGGGAAGATGTTTAGACTGTTTTTTGTAGGAGATTGTTGTTGCCTTGGACTTGAGTGGTGCAAATAGTTCCTCTTTTCTTAAATCCAGCTCTTTAATCCAGGTTTGGACAAAGGCTGTTATGAGACCAGCAGTTGAGTTGGCTCTGGCCGAACACAAACAGAACATTGGTGAGCAGCTTGTTGCAGTGTTCTTGTAGTACTGTCGATTACACCTTCTGTCACTTTGCTGATGATAAAGAGTACATGGATGGGCGATACTTGATCAGATCGGATTTGTCCTTTTTGTGGATAGGGTATACCTGGGCTATCTTCCTTCGCAGTATCCAGTACCTTCAGCTGTTCCTTTATACTACGTAAGGTGAATTGAATTGGCTGATGATTGGCATTTGTGTTGCTGGGGACTTTGGGAAGAGACTAAGATGGATCTTCCATTCAGAACTTCTGACTGTGGATATTTATAAATGATCCTTGTCTTTGGCTCTGATGCCCTGGATTCCCGCATCACTGAGGTTGGGAAGATTTTGGAGCCACGCCCATTAGATGCTTAATTTTCCGCCATCTTTCACAACTGTGTGTGGCAGAACTGCAGCACTTTGATCTGCTCTGTTGAAGCACATTGCTCAGTTTAGCATATCCTGTAGTGCTGTGTCGCCATTTCACCAGGCTGGCACCTCATTTTAGATTTGCCCAGTGCTACTCCTGGCATGCCTTCTTGCACCCCTCATTGAACCAATGTTGGTTCTCTGGTTTAATGGTAATGACAGACTGAGAACTGTACCTGGTCATGAGATTACAGATTATGGTTGAATATCTGAAAAGATTAGGAGCAAAGTAAAAAAAAACAGGAAGACATAAGAACATAAGAACATAAGAAACAGGAGCAGGAGAAGGCCATCTAGCCCTTCGAGCCTGCCCTGCCATTCAATAAGATCATGGCTGATCTGTCGTGGCTCAGTTCCACATTCCCGCCCTCTCCCCATAACCCTTAATCCCCTCTCGTATCAAAAACCCATCAACCCGCATCTTAAAAATATTTAGCGAGGCAGAGTCCACCACTTCAACGGGCAGAGAATTCCAGGGATTCACCACCCTTTGAGTGAGGAAGTTCTTCCTCAACTCCGTTCTAAACCGCCCCCCCTTTATCTTGAGGCTGTGCCCCCTAGTCCTACTGTCCTTTCTGAGCGGGAAGAGTCTCTCCACCTCTATCCTATCCATCCCATTCATCATCTTATACGTCTCAATGAGATCTCCCCTCATTCTTCTAAACTCTAACGAGTACAAGCCTCGTTTATTAAGCCTCTCCTCATAGCTCAACCCCCTCAACTCCGGTATCAGCCTAGTAAACTTCCTCTGCACTCCCTCCAAGGCCAAAATATCCTTGTGTAAGTGCGGCGACCAAAACTGCACAGTACTCCAGCTGCGGCCTCACCAATGCCCTATACAGCTGCAGCAAGACCTCCCTACTTTTATATTCAATCCCCCTCGCTATGAAGGCCAGCATCCCATTTGCCTTCCTGACCACCTGCTGCACCTGCAGGCTGGGTTTTTGCGACTCATGCACAAGGACCCCGAGGTCCCTCTGCACCGTCGCCTGCTGCAGTTTTTCTCCACGTAAGTAATAATCCTTCCTACCATTATTCCTACCAAAGTGGACCACCTCGCACTTGCCAACATTAAATTCCATTTGCCAGTTCCTGGCCCATTCGCCCAGCCTATCTAGATCCTTCTGCAAGACAAGAGGAACCGTGAAAGTAAATTATCGAGGAACGTAAAATACTAAAACATTTTATTGTCATTTAATTAAAAAAGGAAAGCTGCGATGTGAATCGGAATATTTAAAGGATAGATAGTAATATCACAGGTAACTACGGCAGAAATATTAAATTATTATTTTGCTTCAGTATTTACCAGAGAGATAGAACACAAAGAAATAACCTTGAATGATGAGATGGACAATGAGACAAGGGCATTTAGAAGCATAGCAACTAGAAGCAGGAGGAGGCCATTGGAGCCTGATCCACCATTCACTTTGATCATGGCTGATCATCAAATTCAATAAACCGATACCCCCTTCTCCCCATAGCCCTTGATCCTTTTAAGCCCAAGAGCTATGTCTAATTTCTTCTTGAAATCAGACAACATTTGGGATAGCTTGATCTTGGGTTCGGAAATAGCTCGGCACAACATCGAGGGCCGAAGGGCCTGTACTGTGCTGTACTGTTCCACGTTCTATGTTTTGGCCTCAACTACTTTCTGTGGTAGTGAATTCCACACATTCACCACTCTCTGGGTGAAGAAATTTCTCCACACCTTAATTTTAAAAGATTTCCCCCTTATCCTCAAACCGTGACCCCTAGTTCTGGACTCCCTCATCATCGGGAACATTCTTTCTGAATCTACCAGTGACAATGAAGGAATAGCAATATAATTTCAAGTCAGGCTGATATATCCCTTGGAGGAGAACATGCAGGTGGTGGTGTTCCTATGCATTCTATTGCCCTTGTCCTTCTTAAGATATAAATGCTGGAAGGAACCTATATTTGGAAGGTGCTGATGAAGGAACATTGGTAAAATGCAGCAGTGCATCTTGTACACCCACATTGCTGTTAGGGAGAGAGTTTTAGGGTTATGACCCAGTGACAATGAAGGAATAGCAATGTAGTTTCAAGTCACAATCCTGACTTGTGTCTTGAGATGGTGGCCAGGCTTTGCAGAGTCAGGAGATGAGTTATTCCCCACAGAATGTGCGATTTCTGACATGCTGTTGTTGCCATTGTATTTATAAGGCTGGTCCAGTTCGGTTCAGTAACGCCTGTAATGTTGATAGTGGGGGATTCAGTGATGGTGATGCCAAGGGGAGATGGTTGGTTTCTCTCTTGTTGGAGATGGTCATTGCCTGGCATCTGTGTGACCGAATGTTGTCCAGACTTTGCTGTATATGGCCGTGGACTGCTTCAGTATCTAAAGGAGTGTGAATGGTGCTGAACATTGTGATATTATCAGTGTACTTCTGACCTTACGATGGCGGGAATATCATTGATAAATACAATCGGGCCTGGAACACTATCTTGAGAAACTCCTGCAGTAATGTCCTGAAACTGAGATGATTTCATCTCCAACAGCTAGAACCACCATTCTTTGTGATGAGTATGACTTCAACCAGTGAAAAGCTTCCTCCTGATTCCCATTGACTTTGATGTTGCACATGGTCTAATGCTGTCTTAATGTCACTGTCACCTCATCTCTTGAATTCAGCTCCTCTGCCCATTTTTGAACCAAGGCTGAAATAAGGTCAGGAGCTGAATTGCTCTGATAGAACCCAAACTGAGCATCAGTGAGCAGGTACCATTTGACAGTCAATGATAAGAACATAAGAACATAAGAAATAGGAGCAGGAGTAGGCCATCTAGCCCTTCGAGCTTGCCCCGCCATTCAATAAGATCATGGCTGATCTGTTGCTGCTCAGTTCCACTTTCCCGCTTTCTCTCCATAACCCTTAATCCCCTCTCTTATCAAAAACCCATCAACCCGCATCTTAAAAATATTTAGTGAGGTAGCCTCCACCACTTCAACGGGCAGAGAATTCCAGAGATTCACCACCCTTTGAGTGAAGAAGTTCCTCCTCAACTCCGTTCTAAACCGACCCCCTTTTATCTTGAGGCTGTGCCCCTAGTCCTACTGTCTTTTTTGAGCGGGAAGAGTCTCTCCACCTCTATCCTATCCATCCCATTCATCATCTTATACGTCTCAATGAGATCTCCCCTCATTCTTCTAAACTCTGACGAGTACAAGCCCAGTTTATTCAGCCTCTCCTCATAGCTCAATCCCCTCAACTCCGGTATCAGCCTAGTAAACCTCCTCTGCACTCCCTCCAAGGCCAATGATCCCTTCGTCATTTTGCTGATGATTGAAGGTAGATAGTAGCTGGGGTGAATTTATTGAAGATTTTGTGGACAGGACATACCTGAGCAATTTTCCACATTACAGCTTGGTTAGGCGTGTGGCAAGTTCTGAAGCTAAGTCTTCAGTGCTATTGCTGGAATATCGTCAGGGTCCCAGCCTTTATATTATCTAATGTCATTTCTTGATAGCACATGGAGTGAATCAAAATGGCCAAAAATGGATATCTGAGGCAAGGGACCTCAGGAAGAAGCTGAGATAGATCATCCACTTGCTACTTTTGCTGAAGATTGTTGCAAATGCTCCAGCATTATCTTTTGCATTGAGAATGGGAATATTAATGATGTCTCCTTCTCCAGTGAGTTGTTTTATTGTTCACTACCATCTACAACTGGTTGTGGCAGGACTGCAGATCTGATCTGCTAGCTGTGGAATCATTTAGCTCTGTCTGTTACTTGCTGCTTATGCCATTTGGCACGGAAGTAGGCCTGTGTTGTAGCTTCACTAGGTTGACATCTCGGTTTCAGATAGCTCCTCGCGTGTCCTCCTGTGTTCTTCTTTGAAGCAGGTTTGGTGGGAATAGTAAAATGGAGGACATGCTAGGCTAAAAGATTACAGATTGTGGATGTATATAACTCTACAATTGATGGCCCACAGCACCTCATGAATGCTCATTTTGAGCTGCCCAATCTATTCTAAATCTATCCCATTAGCATGGTGGGCAGTACCCTGGGTGTGGAGGCAGGAAGTTATCTCCACAATGACTGCGTGGTTATATCATGGATAGATGCATCTGCCATCTGTAGATTGTTGGAGATGAGCTCAAGTCAGTCTTAAACCTGTGTTTCCAAAGCATTAGACTGTGTCTCTGGGTTGCTCACCCAGGACATTACCACAATGCTACCATCCTTTCTCTTTCCTACAATCTACCTTTTTTTTGTTCTTGGGATGTAAGTATCAGAGGAAAGCCAGCATTTATTTCTCATCCCAAATTTGCTCTTGAGAAGCTGCCACCCTCGAACCATAAACGTTAGGGGATATTGTCAAATAGGAGGCAGAGAGTGGGGGTCAATGGGTGCTATTCGGATTGGCGGATGGTGACTAGTGGAGTGCCCCAGGGGTCGGTGCTGGGGCCTCAGCTATTTACCATTTATATAGATGATCTGGAGGAGGGAACCGAGTGCAGGGTGTCGAAATTTGCTGATGACACCAAGAGTGGGGGAACGGCAAATTGTGCGGAGGGTGTGGAGAGTCTGCAGAAGGATCTAGATAGGCTGGGCGAATGGGCCAGGAAATGGCAAATGGAATTTAATGTTGGCAAGTGTGAGGTGGTCCACTTTGGTAGGAAGAATGGTAGGAAGGACTATTACTTACGTGGCGAAAAACTGCAGCAGGCGACGGTGCAGAGGGACCTCGGGGTCCTTGTGCATGAGTCGCAAAAACCCAGCTTGCAGGTGCAGCAGGTGGTCAGGAAGGCGAATGGGATGCTGGCCTTCATAGCGAGGGGGATTGAATATAAAAGTAGGGAGGTCTTGCTGCAGCTGTATAGGGCATTGGTGAGGCCGCAGCTGGAGTACTGTGTGCAGTTTTGGGCGCCGCACTTACACAAGGATATTTTGGCCTTGGAGGGAGTGCAGAGGAGGTTTACTAGGCTGATACCGGAGTTGAGGGGGTTGAGCTATGAGGAGAGGCTGAATAAACTAGGCTTGTACTTGTTAGAGTTTAGAAGAATGAGGGGAGATCTCATTGAGACGTATAAGATGATGAATGGGATGGATAGGATAGAGGTGGAGAGACTCTTCCCGCTCAGAAAGGACAGTAGGACTAGGGGGCACAGCCTCAAGGTAAAGGGGGGTCGGTTTAGAACGGAGTTGAGGAGGAACTTCTTCACTCAAAGGGTGGTGAATCTCTGGAATTCTCTGCCCGTTGAAGTGGTGGAGGCTGCCTCGCTAAATATTTTTAAGTTGCGGTTTGATGGGTTTTTGATAAGCGAGGGGATTAAGGGTTATGGGGAGAGGGCGGGAATGTGGAACTGAGCCACGACAGATCAGCCATGATCTTATTGAATGGCGGGGCAGGCTCGAAGGGCTGGATGCCCTACTCCTGCTCCTATTTCTTATGTTCTTATAAGTACCCATGGTGCTTCTCTCTCTGATGGTTTAATACAACTGAGTGACTTGCTCAGTCATTTCAGAGGCACATAGGCCAGATGAGGTAAGGATGGCAGATTTCCTTCCAGAAAGGGCATTATAACAGTCTGCTAATTGTTATTATCATTACTAATGAGACAAACATTTTTCATTCCAAGTTTATGAATCAATTGAATATAAACTTCTGCAGCTGCCTTGCTGGAATTTTAACTTATGTC
The DNA here is from genome assembly GCF_965287045.1 of Carcharhinus amblyrhynchos. Classification (NCBI taxonomy): domain Eukaryota; kingdom Metazoa; phylum Chordata; class Chondrichthyes; order Carcharhiniformes; family Carcharhinidae; genus Carcharhinus; species Carcharhinus amblyrhynchos. The sequence continues at coordinate 1,341,263 of NC_137344.1, read as the reverse complement.
TCTGGAGAATTAGTCCAGGATTATTAGTTATTACTCTGCTGTCTGAAGGTGCTGAATCTCACTGAGAACAAACCTCCTCCCCACTTGGAAGGTGCTGAAATGACAGTATAGGCAGGTTATTCAACTATGAGAGGCACACTGAGCAACTCGTCTGCCCTGGAGCATTGGTCACTGGACAAGGGATGAGGACTGGGAATAAAAAACAGAATACTGGAAAACCTCAGCAGGTTTGGCAGCATCTGTGGAGAGAGAAACATTTTGATCTGATATGACTCTTCTTTGGAGTTAGGGAGAGGGAGAAATGTGATGGATTTGATACTGTATGAGAGAGAGGGTGGAGCTGGTGCAGCAATATAGAAGGTCAGTGAAAGCTGGAAGCTCTGGAGAGATTGAACAAAGACAAGATGGACACAAGACAAAGGGAGTGTTAATAATTGTGTTAAAGACTCGAAATGCTGGCAGTGCGTGTAGCCCCCTCTCCTCCCCCCTCCCCCCCTTCCCCTCCCCACTTTCCCTCTCCCCCTTCCCTCTCAGTCCCATACTTTTACCTTTCTCAGTGGAGTATAAAGTGAGAGTGAAGGTTATAGCTGGGACCTTCCTGCACTATGTGACTCAGTTTTGCAGCAGGCAGTGCATTTACTCTCTGAGCTACAATAGGGCTCATAGATGCACAGGGACCTGACTGGGGAGGAAGCAGAATGTGTGCTTGGAGCTCAGTCCCTAAGGGGACATGAGGCAATATCTGAAAGTTAAAGCTTCCGTCTGCTATGCCATGCCTCCTGGCCTTGTGTCCTGTTATTTGCTAATGTTTAACTTCTGGCATAACAAGCTCAGGTGAATGTTTGTGTTGTGGTTTGTCCTGTTACGTCATTCAAACGAGACATTTTACAGCATATTAGGGCTGTGCCCAGGAAGCTGCTAAACAATGATCAGCCATTCGCACCCTCTCCATTAACACTCACCTGCTGCATGACTCCCCCCCTCACTCACTGGCAGCACACGGCGGGCCAGCAGAGACATGTTTGAACTGGTCACTCACAAAACCAAAGTACACCTGGCATCTTGGTAAGAATCGAACTCCTTTACTTGTACTTGTCACTCAGTAATCACAAATTATTAACAATCAGATTAGATCTAGTTGGATAGTGAAAAGACCAGAATGAAGTGGGTACTGTGGCTAAAGAATGAGAAAGTTGTATCTTGAAATGGTATTGATTTTTATTTCTTGTGGACTTTCTTCTGTTTGAAAGTTTATTCATTCGTGTCTGAAGTAGGCTTACATTAGCACTACGATGAAGTTAATGTGAAAATCTCCGAGTCGCCACACTTCAGCTTCTGTTTGGGTACACTGAAGGAGAGTTTATCATGGCCAGTGCACCTAACCAGCACGCCTTTCCGACTGTGGGAAGAAACCAGAGCACCCAGAGAAAACCCACACAGACATGGGGAGAATGTGCAAACTCTATATAGTGACCCAAGCCGGGAATTGAACCTGGGTCCCTGGCACTGTGAGGCAGCAGTGCTAACCACTGTGTCACTGTGTCTCCTGTTAGCTCTTATTTCCCATTTGAAGATTCACATATTCTTTCATTTTTTTTCACTTCCCTCTGCCGACTCAATTCTTTACTTCCTCCATCGCTCCTTGTCTCTATCTTTCTCTCCGCCTCTCTATCTTCCTCTCTGTCTCTTTAACTTTCTCTCTGTCTCAATCTTTCTCTCTGTTTCCCCAACTTTCTCTCTCTTTATTTTTCTCTCTCTATAAATGTCTTTCTGTCTCTCTCTCTCTAACTCTCTCTATCTTTCTGTCTCTAGTGTTCTGTCTGTCTCTATAACTTTCTCTCTCTATCTTTCTGTCTTGTGGTGGTGGTGGAGGGATGGGATTGGAAGAGTGACTGAGTGAGGGAAGGAGGGGATGGAAAGATTGGGTTGGAGGGAGTGGTTATGTGATTGAGAGAGGTTTCAGAAGGACCTAACAGTTGGAGGAAGGGGCTGGGTGAGAGAAATGAGAGGGTGAATGTAAGAGATGGGAGGAAATTCTGAGCTCAGGAGTGAGGAGGGGGGTGAGATGGGAGAGAGGCCTGGGCAGACAGGGGTGATTGTAACGGTGAGGTGAGGAAGGTGGGGGTAGGGTAGCCCGGGCTGGGGAGCAGTCTGGTTTCTCCTAGGAATGGAGAAATAAAGCAAAACTTGCTGATCTTCAAAAAAAAACTTGCTGATCTTCCAGTTGAAAGAACTGTCCTCGACCGAGTGTTGCAGACTGGCACATTCCAAGGTCCAGGACTACGTGCTGAGGGACGGGCTGAAGCTTGGGGCAGCTGCCGCAAAGGCACAATGGGGAAAGGCCACACTGTAAGGCCTTTTAACGGAGGCAGACCGAGGGCCCAGGAACTGCAGAATACCCTCGACCTGCGGAGCTGTGTGCCAATCTGAGCAATAACAGCACACAGTAAAACCTGAGGCATGTATGTAGTTTTAAGTTTTGAAATGTAATGACTGTAATTTTGTTAAGGACTGTAAAAATGTTTTTTTCTGCGCTGTTTGCAATTTTTAGACACGTAGGTTTGCAGTGGTTTATTTGAGATTTTTTATGAATAAAGTATATTTTTGAAATAAAAAAAATGTTCTGTCCTGAACCTGTTCTGGTCCCAACTCCTCCCCCTGCTGCTGCTGTTCGGTTGATCAGGCCAGGGAGCTGTGATAGTTTATGTCACACGAACCTGCAGTTAAAATGGCAGTAAGCTCCCCAGGATCCCATCAGGACCTGGTCTACATATTGAGAGAGGCCAATCCCTCCTGACAGGTATCCTTCTCACCTACTCAGAGCAACAAGTTTTGAGAGAATCTGAGAGAAAGCAGCTGGATTACAGCAGGTAAATCTCAGGCAATATTTTGAATGCCTGGCCACCTATTTTCCACCATGGAATCTGGATTCAAATTGAGCCATTTACCTGTCTCTTCGCACTTCTGTCTCTGTTTCATGCTGAACTTCTCCCACTTTCTCTCTCTCTGTCCCATAGAATCATAGAATCCCTTCAATGCAGAAGGAGGCCATTCAGCCCATCGATGTGCACCAACCGCAATCCCACCGAGGTCCTATTCCCATAACCCTCATATTTATCTTGCTAATCCCCCTGACAGCAGGGTCAATTTAACGTGACCAATCAACCTAACCACACATCTTTGGACTGTGGGAGAAAACCAGAGCACCCGGAGGAAACCCACGCAGACACAGGGAGAATGTGCAGACT